>NW_027394423.1:0-35803 GCF_049309525.1 Garra rufa | reverse complement strand
CTGGCAAATTCTGACTTAAAGTTACTTTTATTCAACCAGCAAGTTTTTTTTGACCGGAAATGACACAGGCTTCTCCCAAAAGATAATAAGACGATGTACAAGAGGCATCATTGTGGAAAAAAATATTTCTCAGCTTTTATTTACATTTGAACAAAAAGTGGCGTGTCCAAAACTATTCATACCCTTCTCAATAATCAATAGACAGCCTTTTTTTTTTTTTTTTTTTAGCTATTACAGCAATCAAATGCTTCCTATAATTGCTGAGCTGCTTTTTGCATGTCTCCACTGGTATTTTTGCCCATTCATCTTTAGTCATGAGCTCTAACTCTTTCAGGTTGGAGGGTCTCCTTGCCATCACCCTGATCTTTAGCTCCTCCACAGATTCTCAATTGGATTTAAGTCAGGACTCTGGCTGGGCCACTGCAAAACGCTCATGTTTTTGTCTGATAACCATTTCTTCACCACTTCTGCTGTGTGTTTTGGGTCGCTGTCGTGCTGAAATGTCCACTGGTGCCCGAGGCCAGACTGCCTGATGTTGTTGTTGTTGAGAATTTTGATGTATTGCTCCTTTTTCATGGTGCTGTTTACTGTGATTAGGTTCCCTGGTCCACCGGCTGAAAAACACCCCCAAAACATTAGATTCCTAGCACCATGTTTGACAGTGGGGATGGTGTTCTTAGGGTTGAAGGCTTCTCCTTTTTTACGCCAAATGAAGGCTACATCATTGTGGCCAAACAATTCAATTTTTGTTTCATCTGACCATAAAACATAAAACCAGAAGTCTTCTTCTTTCTTCTTTTAAATCCACTTTGGCTTCCGACCTTCCTCTGAGATTTTTCACAGTATTTTTTAATAATACTTTCCACTGTAGCCACTGGAACTTCAAAACATTTAGATATGGTCTTATAGCCCTTTTTCTGACTTGTGAGCAGCCACAATGCGCAGCCGCAGGTCCTCAGTGAGCTCCTTTGTCTTAGCCATGACTGTCCACAAACCAACAGCAGAGAGCTTCTGTTTTTCACCTGTTGAGTTGATTAAAACAGCTGTTCCCAATGAATCAGGGTAGTTAGGATGCTTTAGAACAGCGTGGACTATTTGGAATGGTATAGAACTTTGGATTTTCCCATAAACTGTGACAGTTTGCAAAGGGTATTGTAGAGAATTTTGGTTAGCTCAAAGAATTTAAGATGATCAATATATGTGTGTATATGCATGAGACTGTTCCTCTCATCACATATACACTGCAAACTCCACCAGGTCTTATAACCAATGAATAGGATGAAATGAGTTATTTAAAACATACATTTCAGTCAGGGAAAGTAGTTTAACTCACAGGAAATCGTGTATAATAATCGTCATTAAATATACGCAATTTCCAGTTTCTGATCAGTAACAGTAATAATGATATCGACTGGTTTCTTTGTCCAGTGATATCCATTACTCTGACGTTGGCCCGTCGTCACGGCAACGCATTTCTACTAACCAGAACGGAGTTAAAACAATTGAACAGAATAGGGCTTAAGGTAGCAATATGAGATCGAAACAGTTTAAGTGACTTTGTAATGTAAGCATTCAGCACAGAGAATCATTATATGTGAATACATGGTTGTTTATTAAACTATTCTACTTACAAACGATCGCACATAGACAAACGTACATAAAACACAAATAGACAGAGAACGCGCGAGAGAGAGAGAGTAAGAGAGAGAGAGAGAGAGAGAGAGAGAGAGAGAGAGAGAGAGAGAGAGAGAGAGTAAGAGAGAGAGAGTAAGAGAGAGAGAGAGACAGAAAGTGAGTTTGCAAAGGGACAGGAATGAAACGGTTCTGAACATCCTGAAATCGTTTCTTTTATAAAACGCCTTAAACGCAGCTATCTACGTTTGTAGAAAGGACGGATACTTGCAAGCTTGTTGTTGTTGTGCATTGTTCCGTTTGTGTTCAGTTCAGAAAGTCCTTTCCAGTATTGCAGGCCTCATCATCTCCTCCGCTAGGTGAGACCCCCCCCCCCCCCATGGATCTGGGGGGAGGTGCGGGTGACGTGTCTTTGTGTCCCGAAGGCAAGAGCAAGAGAGAGATGAGGGGAGGTTTATAAACCTGTAGGTCGTTCACGCCCACAGTTGGACCTTGTCCAATCCGGTTGATCTGAGTTTTGGAGGGAAGATTGAAAGTCTTTGTCTCTCACAATGGGGTTTCGCATGTGGAAGCTGATTGGTTGTTTGGCCACAAAACTTTCAAAAGTTCAATAATACATATAAAGCAAGGAGTTATTAAGATGCCACAAACATTAACATTTAGGGAATAATAAATGCTGCTCATAGACACCAAACATGATCTATGAATCTTCTCGGTTGACTGAGTGATTCTAAACGTGAGTCTTAGCATGCACAATGATTCACCTATTGCGGATTAATGTTTGAGGCCGACATACATAACAGAAACAACGATATAAGAAAAGGTAACACATTGATATGTGTACATTTCTATATAACTGTATGTGGGACTGTATGTCTGAATAAGGAAAGTGTATCTGCATTTCTGTAAGAGTCTTATCTTGATGGTGGGGGGATGAGTTGGATAGTGAACAAAGGTCTGGCTCATAGCACATAGGTGTTAATCATGGGGGAGAAGTCATTTAAGGAATATAACTAGTTATTTCATGTCTGATTGCCCTCCAGGCACTACAGTATGAATAATTTTGGACATGACACTTTTTGTTCAAATGTAAATAAAAGATGAGTAATATATTTTTTTCCCACAATGATGCCTCTTGTACATCGTCTTATTATCTTTTGCGAGAAACCTGTGCCATTTCCGGTCAAAAAAAAAAAAAACTTGCTGGTTGAATAAAAGTAACTTTAAGTCAGAATTTTCCAGGGGTATGAATAATTTCGGGCTTGACTGTGTGTGTGTGTGTGTGTGTGTGTGTGTGTGTGTGTATAAGTAGTTAATGGCTTTGGCCGTTTTGCTTCTCAAGTAAATTTGAAATAAATAAATGTAAATAAATAACACAGTGAGTTTATGCTTAAAACAAGAAAAAAGTCAGAAAAATAAACTTCATGCAAAGTAAAAATCTGATTAATTTAGATGTATTTATGATAAAAAGCAAGACCTAATATCAAGTCACTTTCTTTGAATATTTACATATTTGTAGTGGAAATCATGACAAAAATCTTCATTGTTAATTTTTTTTTTCTTTGCAGTGTAATGTCTTTGCAAATCTGGAAACAATTTTCGAAATCTCTTCTGAAACTCTAAGAAAACCTTTTTCTTTTTTTCTTCAGGAGAAACATATAAGAAGCAAATTAAATTTGATTACGGTCTCCAGGGAATTACAGCGATATTAAAGAGATCTCATTTGAGATTTGTGTTAATGTATGTACACTGCCTCCAAACACAACAGACAGACATTGTGCCATCCGCACATCCACATGCTGTCATCTCACACACACACACACACACACACACACAGACAGAGAAACACACGCTGGCTGCCACTGAATATGGCCGTGTGACTGCTGAGCGAAATTGCCTCCATTAATCATGTCATGGCCAGTTTAATTTTATCTGCAAAGCTAAACACACTAAACAGCCAACAGCCAATCACAGGCTGCCATTCTTGAGCCAGAAGAAGCAGGAAGAGATCTGATCTATACGTCTGACATCAACCGCTTTCACAAAAACCCAACAGCACACAGGAGATCTAGCATTTCTCAGCTGTTTCTCCTGAGATCAAGACTCCAATAATCTCACATCTGTCTCCTGTAGAATTTCAGAAGAGATCTCTATAATGTCTACCCACATTATTAACCTTTACTCTTACTGTATGTCAACTATTGACTCATTTGTGTTGGTTTTATTTCTCCTGAGGACCTTTCTGAGAGAATATTACTCAGTATTTTGCCTTCAGTTTTATTAAAACTGTAAAAAAAAAAAAAAAAAAAAAGAATGAAAAAATGTTGGTTGTAAATTAAAAATGAATACACAAAATATAAAATAATAAATGTTGGTTGTAAATAAAACATTTAAACAAATTTTATGAAAAAAAAAATAGAGTATCATCTGAGGATCATCAGCTCCTCTTGCATAAAACAGTCAAATAAATAAATAAATACAAGTAAATAAATAAATAAATAAAAATGTGTTGCATTAAATAAAATACATGCTAACTGAAATAAAATATTTAAAAACATATTTTATTTCCGCTATTTGCCAAAGCAACATTTCGTACTTTTCATGTAGTTAATCTTGATGTACTAAAATAGAACTAACTAAACTAAACTTGAAAAATTTATAAAACTGTAGAATTGCAACAAAATTACTAAAACTCTAACTAAAATTCGAATTAAAAATAAAAATTTAAATCTAAACATAAAACCTAATGCAAAATATTAATAAAAAACTGAAATATTAATACAAACCATAATAAAAAATAGAAAGATAAAAAAGCATAATCTGAGGATCATCAGCTCCTCTTGCTTAAAACAGTTAAACAAAAGAAATAAATAAATAAAATAAATTAATACAAATTTGTTGCATGAAATAAAATATTTAAAAACATTTTTATTTTAGCTATTTGCCAAAGCAACATTTTGTAGTTTTCATGTAGTTAAACTTGATATAGTAAAATAGCTCAAACTAAACTTGAAGAATTAATAAAACAGTGTAGACATATAAAAAAAATTGCAACAAAATTACTAAACGTTTAACTAAAAATCATATTAAAAATAAAATTTTAAATCTAAACATAAAACCTAATGCAACATATTAACTTAATTTAATTTTAGCTACTCTTGCAAAAAAAAACATTTAAAACAAAAAATAAATAAAAGTAAATAAATAAATAAAAATTTGTTGCATGAAATAAAATACATGCTAACCGAAATAAAATATTAAAAATATATATTTTATTTCAGCTATTTGCCAAAGCAACATTTCGTAGTTTTCATGTAGTTAGACTTGATGGACTAAAATAGCTCAAACTAAACTTAAACACAAAATTAAAATTAAAAATAATAATAAAAATGAAAAACAAACAAAAAAAATATAATTTGAACAAAAATGGGAATATAAAGCAAACAAACAAATACAAATTCAAAATATTATTACAAATCATTATAATGAAAAATAAAAGAGACATAACAGAATTGCAACAAAAGTATTACAACTTTAACTAAAATTAAAAATCTAAACATAAAACCTAATGCAAAATAGTAATAGAATTGGCAATATTAATACAAATTATTATAGTGAAAAATAGAAAGATAAAAGAGCATCATCTGAAGATCATCAGCTCCTCTTGCATAAAACAGTAAAATAAATAAATAAAATTAAATAAATAAAAATTGTTGCATGAAATAAAATATTTTATTTCATTTAACATGTATTTTAGCATATTTTATTTCAGCTGTTTACCAAAGCAACAGTTAAACTAAACAGACAGAAAAAACAGAAATGCAACAAAATGACTAAAGCTTTAACTAAAATAACATAAAACCTAATGCAAAATATGAATAAAAACTGCAGTAATATATCACTGATACTAAAATAACGCTTTTAGTCTCCATAGAGATGAAAGCGCCATCATCTTAGCAATAACTTCCTCCTCTTGCATAGGTTGTGATGTTAATGTACAGACACAAGCGTTTGTGTGTTTCTCATCAGCGTTATGTCGATCTATCATATGCACATAAACATTAACGTCTCATAAAAAGCTCTTTCATTCACTGTAAATGACTGTAAATGTGCTTTAATGCCAAAGAACAACACAAATCCTCATTGGCCTTTATTTTTTTGACGGATAGAAACACTAAAGCGTTTCTCTCAATTAAGTTCCCATCTCTAGTGAGTTTTCATCTGGAAGTCTGCTGGATTATGTGCGGTGTAAATGGTGAAGCGTGTCGCTCTCAATGGGCTGTAAGACTGTGAAATGATATCAGGTTTAGTGTGATTTTATGGCTCTCGAACAGATGGAAGGCAGATCGTAATAGCGCTACCTGAGCGACTCCTTGCAGTCGCCGTCGCGTTGAGTCCGGGCCTCGACGTCCGCTCCTCCATCAAACATCCCAACAATCACATTATGCAATCTATAGTCCTATAAGCGGATTCGGCATCATATAGGCACCGTGTGATTGCCTCCAGTTCCATTAACCCCCCATGCGCTTTTATTTCTTCCCAGCATTCCAGAGGCTGTTGGGTTTAACGACTCTGAAGTGCGTGCGCCATCACGCATCCCGCCGAAGGAGGAAAGAAGAATGCTGATGACCTGTTACGTTTTTATTTCTTCCATAAATTACTCCATTAGGATCTCCATAAAGCGCTCCAGAAGCGGCTAGCGCAGAAAACAGCTAACAGCTGTTAGCCTCAATTGAGTTCATCTGCTGTTGTTAGTAGGAACAGAAGCGTCCTGGCTGTCAGAGAGTGTTGTGCTGCCGCTGTAGAGCATCTATCCATCTATCGTTCTTCACTCTGACGCTCTGGGGTTCCATCACTGTATCAGTCGCTCCGTGGCTCCATTGCTCTGTCATTTTATTATTTTGTCTATCCATCCATCCTTATCTGTGGTTCTGTCACTGTTTGTTGCTCTATCTATCACTCTGTCTCTATCATTCTGTCACTTTATCACTCCGTCACTCTACTATTCCATTCTTATTTCTATTGTTTCATCACTCTGTCGCTCTGTCTCTGTAGTTCTGTCACTCTACCATTCCATTGCTTTATCTATCGTTCTGTCGCTCTTTTGCTCTTTCTCTATCATTCTGACATTTTACCATTCCATTGCTTTATCTATCATTCTGTCACTCCACTGTTTATCGCTCTATCACTATTACTATCACTTTGTCACTCTACCATTCCATTGCATTGTCTATTCTTTCAGTCACTGTAGTTCTGTCGCTCTACCATTCCATTGCTTTATCTATCATTCTGACATTCTGTCGCTCTTTTGCTCTGTCTCTATCATTCTGACATTTTACCATTCCATTGCTTTATCTATTGTTCTGTCACTCTATCTATGGCTTTGTCTCTATCATTCTGTCACTCTACTATTCCATTCTTTTTTCTATGTCGCTCTGTCTCTGTAGTTCTGTCGCTCTATCATTCCATTGCTTTATCTATCATTGACGAAAACAACACTGATTTGTAGCAATAGCCAAAAATACATTGTATGGGTCACAATTATAGATTTTTCTTTTATGCCAAAAATCATTAGGAAATTAAGTAAAGTTCATGTTCCATTAAGATTTTTTGTAAAATTCCTACTATAAATATATCAAAATGTAATTTTTGATTAGTAATATGCATTGTTAAGAACTTAATTTGGACAAATTTAAAGGTGATTTTCTCAGTATTTTTGATTTTTTTGCACCCTCAGATTCCAGATTTTCCAATAGATGTATCTCAGCCAAATATTGTCCTATCCTAACAAACTATACATCAATAGAAAGCTTATTTATTGAGCTTTCATATGATGTATACATCTCAGTTTTGTAAAATTTTACCTTATGACTGGTTTTGTGGTCCAGGGTCACATTTTACCATTCCATTGCTTTATCTATCATTCTGTCACTTTATCTATCGCTCTGTCGCTCTACTATTCCATTCTTTTTTCTATGTCGCTCTGTCTCTGTAGTTCTGTCGCTCTATCATTCCATTGCTTTATCTATCATTCTGTTGCTCTCTCACTCTCTCTATCATTCTGACATTGAACCATTCCATTATTTGATGTATTGTTCTGTCACTCTATCCACTGTTTGTCGCTCTCTATTGCTTTATCTCTATCATTCTGATGTTGTACCATTTCATTACTTTATCTATCATTTGGTCACTCCACTGTTTATCACTCTATCATTCTTTCGCTCTATCACTTTGTCGCTCTACCATTCCATTGCATTGTCTATTCTTTCAGTCACTGTAGTTCTGTCACTCTACCATTCCATTGCTTTATCTGTCATTCTGTCGCTCTTTCTCTATTATTCTGACATTGTACCATTCTATCACTTTATCTATCATTCTTCTAAACTTCACTGTTTATCGCTCTTTATTGCTCTGTCTCTGTCATTCTGTCGCTCTACCATTCCATTGCGTTTTCTATTGTTTCATCATTCTGTCACTCAGTCACTGTAATTCTGTCGCTCTACCATTCCATTGCTTTATCTATCATTCTATCCCTCTTTCACTCTGTCTCTATCATTCTGACTTTGTACCATTCTATCACTATCATTTCAGGCACTCCACTGTTTATCACTCTATTGCTCTGTCTCTATCATTCTGTTGCTCTATCACTTTGTCGCTCTACTTTTCCATTGCGTTTTCTATTCTTTCATCACTCTGTTGCTCAGTCACTGTAGTTCTGTCGCTCTACCATTCCATTGCTTTATCTATCATTCTGTCGCTCTGTCTCTATCATTCTGATGTTGTACCATTCCATCACTTTATCACTCTCTCACTCCACTGTTATTACTCTATTGCTCTTTTTATCAATCTGTTGCTCTATCACTTTGTCGCTCTACAATTCCATTGAGTTTTCTATTGTTTCATCACTCTGTCACTCTCTTCATTGCTCTGCCATTCCATCATTCTATCATTCTGTTGCTCTCTCACTCTCTCCATCATTCTGACATTGTACCATCCATTATTTTATATTTTGTTCTGTCACTCTATCCTTTGTTTGTCGCTCTCTATCGCTTTGTCTCTATCATTTGATGTTGTACCATTCCATCACTTTATCTATCGTGTTGCTCTATCACTTTGTCACTCTACCATTCCATTGCATTTTCTATTCTTTCAGTCACTGTAGTTCTGTCGCTCTATCATTCCATTGTTTATCTATCATTCAGTTGCTCTTTCACTGTCTCTACCATTCTGACATTGTACCATTCCATTATTTGATGTATTGTTCTGTCACTATTCACTGTTCGTTGCTCTATGTATTGCGTTGTTTCTATCATTCTGATATTTATCTATAATTCTGTCGCTCTACCATTCCTTAGCGTTTTGTATTATTTCGTCGTTCTCTCTTTCGCTTTGTCTCTTCAGTTCTGTCACTGTACCATTCCATTGCTTTAACTATCACTCTATCCCTCTACCATTCCATTACTGTTTTCTCTCATTCTGTTGCTCTGATACTCTAAATGTTTCCAGTTTCCATCGCTTTATCTATCACCTTGATGCTCTATCATTCCATTGCTCTACCTATCCTTTAATATATCACTTTATGTATCTATTGCTCTTTCTGTTGCTCTATTGCTCAGTTTGCTGCCTAAATGCAAATTTATTGTAACTTTTTAATGTTAACGCATGCCACACTGTCTATACATGTTGGCATCTAGATACAGTACAGACCAAAAGTTTGGACACACCTTCTCATTCAGGTGTGTCCAAACTTTTGGTCTGTACTGTAGATATGAATTCAACTGAAAAAAATGAAGAAAAATATCTTCCAGGTGGTCAAATAGCAAATAGCAAATAGTGGAGCTCTGCAGCCACCTACTGGTAAAAGTTATTTGTAGTTGTTGTTTTTTTACTTTTAAAACTGGATTTTCCAAAAGATGGGCAAAAATCTAACACTAAACCATGTGAAATTATCCATGTTATCCCCATGAATTACAGTTAGAAATGTGGGTCTTTTATAAAGTGAATTTTACATAAAAAAAGCAGTTTTTGTATAAAAACCCATTTAAAAAATATTTATTTATTAATTTATATATATTTAAAAAATATCACTAACCCACTGAAAGCTGCACAAATGTAGAGTAAAAACTTTAATAAACAGAAAAATATACAGTACAGACCAAAAGTTTGGACACACCTTCTCCAAACTTGTGTCCAAACTTTTGGTATGTACTGTACATTTACACTAGAGTACTTTGGAGGATACTCAACTTCTGATGTCAGAAACAAAAGATTGCAACTGTAAAGGAAGTTTCTCTTGTTTTAAAATGTTAGAAGGGGTGTATATATATATATATATATATATATATATATATATATGCATTGTTGTGCTTGTTTGCTTTGTTAGCCTTGTTTTGTGAGTCACAACTCAAGTTTGACCATTGCTGTACAGAACTCTTATGTTATTTGAAAAAAATATGGTTTGTAATTACTGAGATGAGGGAAAAATCATTTAAAGAGATTATAATAATGCAATGTTTAGTGATTAATTTTGATGTCGTGTATCATAGCAGCAGAACAAATGCCTTCCCATCGTCCGTGACAGATCGCCGTACGTACGGTTGAAAAAGCGAGCTTGTCGTCCAATTGTTGGGAGTGCTCTGATAAAACAGCGTTTGTTAATCTGTCTGTCTAAGAGGACGGCTACAACTCTAAGCACTCCGATTTTCTCATTATTGGTTTTATCTTAAAAGCAGGAACGAGGCTGGCGAACGCCACAAAGACGGCTCCATCACAATAAGAAATGATGTTTTCTTTCATGTCTGCGGCCCTGAGTGCAGCATGTGAATGGAAGTGTAATTTGGTGGATGTACAGAGGCTGCATCATCTTTTAGGGTAACTACCCGAATAACATTGCTCACCGCCCGGATACGCTCAGACTGAAAGAATAATGGAGAAACGGGGAGCGAAAGAATGGCGGAACGGCACAAAAGCAATGCCTCGGCGTTCCCGAGCACTCAAAAGAATGAGACCCTCCAAATAATAATTTTGATAACCCCGGGGTGCGGTTAATGTTATGGCAGGGGACCCCATTATACAGACCCCCTCCTTTCTCAAGCGCACTGATCTAATTATTGCATGTTAAATGGGCATCTGGTAAATGGTGCATATAATGATGCATTTCCAGTGATCTGCATTAAGTGTGCTCTTGTCCTGCTGCAGGCTTTGACACACAAATTGGCCCTCTCAGGCTCGGCCCGTCCTCCATCACGGCTCCGGGCTGACGAGTAACCCCACTTACGACGTGCCCCGGGTCCTCCGCGCAATTAATGAAGTCAGGCCTTTGATTGATTTAGTCCATAACGCGCCGCTCTCGGGGAATTGAGCGGAGATCACGGAGAAAATGAATTCGGAAAATACATGAGCGAGAACACGTCCTCTCTTGCGGCTGAGTTTATTTGACATTCATATTTATGAAACTGCCAATTTATGATTATTTTCCAAAGCTAATTAACAAGTGAGAGACTGAAGTGATGGCGTTTGTTCTCTAGATGGAAACGACCTCCATTCGGCTGTTCTACACTGAAAAAAAAATCACTAATGATTACAAACAAATGGCAAGTAACACAAGACATTAAGTAGACAGACTGAAAAAGTATTTATTTTTTATTAATAAGGATAAAATACTAGTGGTAATTTCATTAACGCAAACTATGACAAAAAAATGTTTATTGACAGGCTTTTTTTCCATGTGATGATATTGAAATTGATAAACATTAACTGCTATTGTTTGCATGCAATATTGTTCCTGAAAAAAGACAATTTTATTCTGTAGTTTAAATAAAAACTCCAAAATTTCTCTATTTTTTTCAACAAAATATGAGAAAAGAAAAATTCTTGCTTGGGTTGCCAGATGTTGAGCGTTTAAATCCCCCAATCGGAGATGAAAACTAAAAAGATATTAATAATCAATATTAAGTTTTGATATATTTACAATAGGAAATTTACAAAATATCTTCATAAAACATGATCTTTACTTAATATCCTAATGATTTTTGGCATAAAAGAAAAATCGACAATTTTCACCCATACAATGTAGTTATTACATTTTGTTAAAGTTTGAGTAATTTCTTTTTGTTTTTATTTTTTTATTAACAAGGATATACTGTATACTAGTGGTAATTTCATTTACGAAAACTAATGCAAAACATATATTTATTGGCAACCCTTTTTCCATGAGTAAGTTGTGATAACATTGAAATTGGTAAACATTAACTGCTACTGTTGCCATGAAATATTGTAGATTAAAAAAAGATGTTTTTATCGTCTAGTTAACACCAAAATGAGAGAAGACAATATTTCTTACTTGGGTTGCCAGATGTCCAGAGTTTAAATCCCCCAATCGGAGATGAAAACTAAAAAGATATTACTAATCAAAAATTAAGTTTTGAAATATTTACAGTAGGACATTTGCTAAATATCTTTATAAAACATGATCTTTACTTAATATCCTAATGTTTTTGGCCTAAAAGAAAAATCAACAATTTTTACCCATACAATGTAGTTTTTACATTTTGTTAAAGTTTGAGTAATTTTTTTTGTTTTTATTTTTTTTATTAACAAGGATATACTGTATACTAGTGGTAATTTCATTTACGAAAACTAATGCAAAAAAATCTATTTTTTGACAACCTTTTTCCATGAGTAAGATGTGATGACATTGAAATTGGTAAACATTAACTGCTACTGTTGCCATGCAATATTGTAGATTAAAAAATGTTTTTATCGAGTAGTTTAAATAAATATTAACGCCAAAATGAGAGAAAAAAAAATCTTTCTTGGGTTGCCAGTTGTCTAGAGTTTAAATCCCCCAATCGCAGATGAAAACTAAAAAAGATATTACTAATCAAAAATTAAGTTTTGAAATATTTACAATAGGAAATTTACAAAATATCTTAATAAAACATGATCTTTACTTAATATCCTAATGATTTTTGGCATAAAAAATCAACAATTTTGACCCATACAATGTATTTTTGGCTTTAGCTACAAATATACTCATGCTATTTAAGGCTGGTTTTGTTGTCCAGGGTCATATATTACATACTAAATAAATGTTATTTATAAAGTTTTTCTATTTTATTTAATTTCAGTTGATATTTTATTTCAATTTTTTTAATTAGTTCATTTTTAAAGTTTTTACATTTTGTTAAAGTTTGAGTAATTTTGTTGTTTTTATTTCACTAACTGCGACTGTTGACATGCAAAATTGTTGACGAAAAAAGACGATTTTATGGTGTAGCTAAAAAAAAATTCTTGAATCCAAAATTTCTACATTTTCTTCAACAAAATAAGAGAAAAAAAAATCCAGACCTCCAGATTTTCCTGCTTGGGTTGCCAGATGTCCTGATTTCAAATCCCCCAATATAAACTTTCTAATTCAAAATTGCTCTTTTCTTCAACAAAATAAGAGAAAAAAAAATCCAGACCTCCAGGTTTTTCTGCTTGGGTTGCCAGATGCCCAGAGTTTAAATCCCCCAATCGGAGATGAAAACTGAAAACATATTAATCATAAATTAAGTTTTGAAATAATTACAGTAGGAAATTTACAAAATATGTAAATCATGATTTTTGCTTGATATCCTAATGATTTTTTGGCATAAAAAAAGAATAAATGGACAATTTTGACCCATACAATGTATTTTTGGTAATTGCAACAAATATACCCATGCTATTTCAGACTAGAATAAAAAAAAGAATAAATATGTTATTTATAACGTTTTAATATTTTATTTCATTTCAGTTGATATTTTATTTCAAATAATGAACACTTTTTAGTGGTTTTTAATTTGTTTATTTTTGAAAAGTTTAATAAAATATAGTGTAGTTTAAATACAACTTCTCTAGTCCAAAATTTCTCTATTTTCTTCAACAAAATCCAGATCTCCAGGTTTTCGTGCTTGGGTCGTCCAGATGTCCAGAGTTTAAATCCCCCAATGGGAGATGAAAACTAAAAATATATTACTGATAAAATAATAATAATAATAATAATATCCTAATGATTTTTGCCATAAAAGAAAAATCAGCAGTTTTGACCCATACAATGTACTTTTGTTGTTTTTATTTCACTAACTGTGAATGTTGACAAGCAATATTGTTGACGAAAAAGACGATTTTATGGTGTAGTTTTAATAAAAACTTTCTAATCCCAAATATCTCTATTTTCTTTAACAAAATAAGAGAAAAAAAAAGTCAGACCTCGAGGTTTTTCTGCTTGGGTTGCCAGATGTCCAGAGTTAAAATCCTCCAATCGGAGATGCAAATTAAAAATATATTACTAATAAATACGTTTTGAAATATGTGCGGTAGGATTTTAATATATCTTCCTAAAACATATTTACTTAAAATCCTAATGATTTTTTGGCTTAAAAGAAAAATCAACAATTTTGATCCATACAATGTACTTTTGGCTATTGCTGCAAATATATTTATGCTACTTAAGACTGTTTTGTTGTTGTTTTTGTTTGTTTCTGGCAACCTAAGCAGGAAAACCTGGAGGCCTGTTTTTGTCCATTTTGTTGAAGAAAATAGAAAATTAGAGGATTAGAGGTTTTATTTATTTAAACTACACAATAAAATCGTCTCTTTTCGTCAACAATATGGCATGCCAACAGTTGCAGTTAGTGTTTACTAATTTCAATGTCATCACATCTTACTCATGGAAAAAAGGCTGTCAATTAATATTTTTCGTCAGTTTTCATCAATGAAATTACCACTGGTATACATTATATCCTTGTTAATAAAAAAATAAAAACAACAAAATTACTCAAACTTTAGCAAAATGTAAAAATTAACAAATTAGAAACCATTAAAAAGTGTTCATTATTTAAAATAAAATATCAACTGATTTTTATTTATTTTTTTACTTTTGACAAAAAAGACATTTATATGGTCTTAATATCCTAATGATTTTTTGCATAAAAGAAAAATCTACAATTTTGACCCATACAATGTATTTTTGGGTTGCCAGATGTCCAGAGTTAAAATCCTCCAATCGGAGATGTAAACTAAAAAAAATGTTTGACACAATTTTTTGTGGGGTAGTTGGATGGCCGTGCTGATTGACAGTCCCACGAGAATTATTAACATAGTAAAACAAAAAATATCAAACAAAAAGATCCGGTTTCTGCAATCAGAGCCAAACGGAAACAAAAACGACAGAGGATATAAATAAACCCATCTGCGGGACTCAATACTCGGCCGCTCTTTCAAAGATCCTGCCTTTATTTACAGTCGTTGTAAACCCTTGTGCTGTTATTTTGTCAAAAGGGAGAATCTTTACAGAGCTTTTTTCCATACGGTGACAGTGACGACGTCTGTGAAGCTTCAGAAATGACAAAAAGCACTTAAAGTCGTCCATTAATGCCATAAGTCCATTATGCAGAAGGTCTAGTCAGGAAGGTTTTTGTTGATGTATGGCGTCATTTATTTAAAAGCAGCACTTCACTTGCTTCCTTTTATTGATATGATTCTTTGAAAAAAAAAAAGAGAAAAATAATTTAAGGCTTTTGCAAATGGGGCAATTAGTTTTTTATTTTTTGTGAAATATATTTTAGACTTTTATAATTAGTTTAGGGGGAAAAAAGAGTGTTCCAGCAAAACCCTGTGGGAATTGTATGGAAAAAATTACCTCTGCTAATGCTTTGTTATTTTAGTATCATTGAGATATTATTATAGTTTTCGTTTTTTAATATTTGCTGTTTTTATTTTAATTTATTTCAGGTTTAGTTCTTTTAGCACAAGTTAAACAAAATATATATGTAATGTATAATATTGCCTTTGCAACAACATTTTTGATGTTTTATTTATTTTTTAAAATATATAGAGGATATTTTTCGAAATTGAGATTTATACATCTTCTGAAAGTTGAATAAATATGTATGTTACATATTAATGTATGATTTGTTAGGATAGGACAATATTTGGATACAACTATTTGAAAACCTGCAATCTGAAGGTGCAGAAAAATCTAAATACTGTCAAAAAAACCTTTCAAGTCCAAATAAAGTTCTTAGCAATGCATATTACTAATCAGAAATTAAGTTTTGATATACTTACGATAGTAAATTTACAAAATATCTTAATGGAAGATAATCTTTACTTAATATCCTAATGATTTTTGGAATAAAAGTGAAAATCAATAATTTTGACCCATTCAATGTATTTTTGGCTATTGCTACAAATATACTTGTGCTACTTAAGACTGGTTTTGTTGTCCAGGGTCACATGTTATATACTTAATAAATAGGTTATTTATAAAGTTTTTAAATTTTATTTCATTTCAATGTAAATATAATAATGAATCAAATAATGAACACTTTTTAATGGTTTTTAATATACATACATACATGCACACTGCTGCTCAAAAGTTTGGGATCAGTAAGACTTGTAATGTTAAAGAAGTCTCTTATGCTCATCAAGCCTGCATTTATTTGTTTAAAAATACAGAAAAAAACATTAATATTGCAAAATGTTATTACAATATGAAATAGTGGTTTTTATTTTAAAATTCTTTAACATATAATTATGTGATGCAAAGCTGAATTTTCAAGTGTCACATGATCCTTCAGAAATCATTCTAATATGCTGATTTATTATTAGAATTATCAGTGTTATCAAATATTTTTTGGAACCTGTGATTCTTTTTTTCAGGATTCTATGATGAATAATAATTTAAAAAGAATAGCATTTATTCAAAATATAAATCTTTTCTAACAATGTAAATCTATGCTTAATATATGCTGAATAAAAGTATTAATTTCTTTCAAAAAAAGAAGGAATATAAATTATCTGACCCCAAACTTTTTAACAGTAGTGTATATTGTTAGAAGACCTTTATATTTTAAATAAAAAGTTATTTTTAACCTTTTATTGATCAAAGAATCCTAAAAAAAGTACCACAGGTTCCAAAAAAATAATTAAGCCGCATAACTGTTTTAAACATTGATGATAAATCAGAATATAAGAATAATTTCTGAAGGATCATGTGACACTGAAGACTGGAGTAATGATGCTGAAAATTCAGCTTTGTATCACAGGAATAAATTGCATTTTAAAATATATTCACATAGAAAACTGTTATTTTAAATTAAAATAATATTTCACAATATAATTTAATAACCTGTATTTTTGATCAAATAAATGCAGCCTTGATGAGCTTTCTTAAAAAACATTAAAAATCTTACTGATCCCAATTTTCATTTATTTATATTTAACTTATAACATGTATAAAATTCCAGTAGATGTCTATTTTATTTCAAGTATTGTGTGATAGTTCTAATCTTAAAATAGATATAATATAAAAGGAATAATCTACTGCTTTTTATTAATAATAAACACAATTTGACAAAAAATTAATACTTTATATTGCATTATTTATGCTAATTTGAGTATGGAAAATAAGTCTGGAATACGTTCTGGACCAAAAAGGACTAGCTCAATTGATCTCACTTTCCAGATCCCTTTTATAGTTAAAAGTACCTTTTCGTGCAGTGTAAATAACCTTTCATGCAATGCAAAGAACCTTTTGTACAATGCAAAGAACCTTTTGTGCAATGCAAAGAACCTTTCGTGCAGTGCAAAACACCTTTCGTGCAGTGCAAAGAACCTTTTGTGCAATGCAAAGAACCTTTCGTGCAATGCAAAGAACTTTTCATGCAGTGCAAAACACCTTTCGTGCAATGCAAAGAACCTTTCGTGCAATGCAAAGAACCTTTTGGCAATGCAAAGAACCTTTCGTGCAATGCAAAGAACTTTTCGTGCAATGCAAAGAACCTTTCGTGCAATGCAAAGAACCTTTCTTGCAATGCAAAGAACTTTTCGTGCAGTTCAAAGAACTTTTCGTGCAATGCAAAGAACCTTTCGTGCAGTGCAAAACACCTTTCGTGCAGTTCAAAGAACCTTTCGTGCAGTGCAAAGAACCTTTCGTGCAATGCAAAGAACTTTTCGTGCAATGCAAAGAACCTTTCGTGCAGTGCAAAACACCTTTCGTGCAGTTCAAAGAACCTTTCGTGCAGTGCAAAGAACCTTTCGTGCAATGCAAAGAACTTTTCGTGCAATGCAAAGAACTTTTCGTGCAATGCAAAGAACTTTTCGTGCAATGCAAAGAACCTTTCGTGCAATGCAAAGAACCTTTCGTGCAATGCAAAGAACCTTTCGTGCAATGCAAAGAACCTTTCGTGCAATGCAAAGAACCTTTCGTGCAATGCAAAGAACCTTTCGTGCAATGCAAAACACCTTTCGTGCAGTTCAAAGAACCTTTCGTGCAATGCAAAGAACCTTTCGTGCAATGCAAAGAACCTTTCGTGCAATGCAAAGAACCTTTCGTGCAATGCAAAGAACCTTTCGTGCAATGCAAAGAACCTTTCGTGCAATGCAAAGAACCTTTCGTGCAATGCAAAGAACCTTTCGTGCAATGCAAAACACCTTTCGTGCAGTTCAAAGAACCTTTCGTGCAATGCAAAGAACCTTTCGTGCAATGCAAAGAACCTTTCGTGCAATGCAAAGAACCTTTCGTGCAATGCTAAGAACCTTTCGTGCAATGCTAAGAACCTTTCGTGCAATGCTAAGAACCTTTCGTGCAATGCGAAGAACCTTTCGTGCAATGCGAAGAACCTTTCGTGCAATGCGAAGAACTTTTCGTGCAATGCAAAGAACCTTTCGTGCAATGCAAAGAACCTTTCGTGCAATGCAAAGAACCTTTCGTGCAATGCAAAGAACCTTTCGTGCAATGCAAAGAACCTTTCGTGCAATGCAAAGAACCTTTCGTGCAATGCAAAGAACCTTTCGTGCAATGCAAAGAACCTTTCGTGCAATGCGAAGAACTTTTTTTTGTGCAATGCGAAGAACCTTTGGTGCAGTGCAAAGAACCTTTCGTGCAATTCAAAGAACCTTTCGTCCCATTGCTTTCTGACTTCATAACCTACTGTTTATTTATTTTGGAGTAAAGCATTTTTAGCAAACCCTTTGAAACTATTAATTAGATGGTTTCCTAGTTAAAAACATTCTTTCGTCTGCGTATTTCAGCGGTGAGGCGAGGTGTGGACGTCTCTCCTGCAGTGCATTGAACTGACCTTTCCTCATATCATCGGCAATCATATTATTAACTTTATGAGCCTTGATTTACAGAACATGCCCTGCGCTGATATCCGCTCCAAATGTCGGGACAAGGACTCATTAAAAGACCTTTAAATGAGCCTTTAGAATCCGGCCTGTCTTTGTTTTATTTGTCTGCTGCTTAATTAGAGAGGATCATCCGTCGCATAAAGAGCACGAACCAACAAAGCCCATAATGCTGCTGGAGCTCGTTCAGGATGAACTCTCATATCCATCCGTATATGATTACATACAACACACACACACACACACACACACACACACACACACACACACACACACACACACACACACACACACACACACACACACACACACACACACACACACACACACACACACACATCCATGGATGTGAAATATTTTGGCTAATTAACTTATTGAAATGCTACTTAAAATTACTGTTATTATAATTCTTCTGAGACTAAAATTTCTGACTGCTCCTCCTAGAGCTTTAACTCTACAAACTCCAAACTCAGGCCAGATCTTCAGAGTGATCTGACTCCAGTTGCTGTATCTTTTCTAACTGATCAGACTTACGGATTTCCTAAAAATGAGGATTAAAACTGGGAAGAATCCCATAGATTTACATTGACGGAATGTTCAAATGAGCCAACATTTTTAACTCTTAGGTCCAGCTTTCTCAAGCCAACTTAAAGTTTGTATTAACAAACTTTTTTATCTAGTTTACATTAAGGTTTAGTACTTTTTGTCTTTTAATGTAATTGTACAAACATCCACCTTTTTGCTGCCAAATCTTGACTGATTCTGATCGAGTAAACGTCAGAATAACTGTAGTATTTCCAGATGAACACTTACTGGACTAAAGCTTGGCTTTACCTTTTTTTTTTTTATTTTTTTTTTTTTACATTTTTTAGTCTCAAATCTGATCATCAGGATCTTTTAAGGAAAGGAAAGGAAAGGGGGTGAGTGAGGCCAAGTATGGTGACCCATACAAGGAATTTGTGCTCTGCATTTAACCCATCCAAGTGCACACACACAGTAGTGAACACACACACACCGTGAACACACACCCGGAGCAGTGGGCAGCCATTGCTGCGGCGCCCGGGGAGCAGTTGGGGGATCGGTGCCTTGCTCAAGGGACTCACCTCAGTCGTGGTATTGAGGGTGGAGAGAGTGCTGTACATTCACTCCCCCCACCTACAATCCCTGCCGGACCTGAGACTCGAACCTGCAACCTTTGGGTTACAAGTCCGAATCTCTAACCATTAGGCCACGGCTGCCCCCAATGTTTTAAGGAACATTTGTTCCCAGAAGCTTTACTTTCAATGTTCCTCAGTGGAGGAATGATCTTCTCAAGCCTCCAAAACATCTCACATTTTTTGAGGAAGGTTTATTTGTTCATCTCTCAATCATCATTGGATTGCATTGCATTTTTATGCTTGGATCATTTCAATCTTGTCTTACTAAGACATATTATTGAAGACATAGAGCGACCACTGATATTTACATCATTTTATGTCAGTATCTGCTCTACTGTTATGAAGATCTCATTGATTTACATTACAAGCAGCAGGATTTCATCATAAAAGCATAAAATCTTTCACCCATATGTTTTTTTTAAGAAATTTACAAAAGTGATTTTATGTTGATAGAAAGCACATTAAATGTAAGTAAAGTGTCTACTTTTAAGGTTTCAAATAAGTTTTTGGAGAATAAAATGTCAAAATTTGGTTGAAATAATGTTACCTTGTCATTCATTGTAACACAATATTTATGTAAAAATTCAAACAACATGCTCATTCTAACTACATATTAAAATATATAAAAGAATAAGGGCGCATTTTAAAATTAAATTGTGTTTTAAATGAGTAAAACATTTTTAATGACCTTATTTCTCAGAATTGCAAATTTATATCATGCATTTGCAACTTTATTTTTCAGAATTGCAATTCTGACTTTATAACTCACAATTCTGAGAAAAAAGTCAGAATTGTGAGATAAATTGCAATAACCTTTTTTATTTTATTTTATTTTTATTTAGTGGTGGAAACAGGCTTCCATAGCAAATGGCTAATTAAAAATTGTAAAATTATGAATTTATTAAGTCAGACATAAATTCTGTGAACATATCAGTCTTTTTTTTCCTCCTCAGAACTGGACTTAATAACTCGCAATTGCAAAACCTAGGATAGTGGCAAATTTGAAAATGTTGAATTACAACTAAATAGTATTTTAGATGAAAGTTATTCATGTCATAAATATTAGTTGTAAATATCCCTGACAAGACTTTTGCACTGAGTGGCATTTTAGTGAGTGTCTTCTTTAAATTAGGGAAAAGTGTATGATATTTATTTTTTGCTCAGAAAAACAAACAAAAAAAAAAAAATGCGATGAAATGTAAAAAATACATTAAAAGGTGCATTAAAAGGTTCTTCACAGCGATGCCATAGAAGAACCATTTTTGGTTCCACAGAGAGCCATCTCTTCTTTCATCACAAAGAACCTTTTCTGAAACAAAAAGGTTATTCAGATGTCAAAGGTTCTTTATGGAACAATTTAAACAACAAAAAAAGGTTCTTCTATGGCATTGTGAATCACTTTAATTTATAAGAGTGTATGCAAAATGTTAAAAAAAAAAAGTTGTGCATCGGCGCACTCGCTTTTCTCAAGTAAACACATACATTTTAACGAAATCCAGATGAAATGGCATCTAACTACGCAGACGTGCACATATATCTGAAATAGTGTTTGTAGCCTGCTGTCGTTTCTCTCAGTGCTCTTGGCTTCATTTATCATCCATGTGCCTTTAAAAATCTGTGCAGGAGAAGTGAGTTTGTGACATAACAGATGGATCTGGATGAGAAGAGGCCAGTGAATGATTGTGCGTCTCCTCCTCCTGATCTGTCCGTGTAATGAGACTCAACTACAGGGGGCCGATCCGCGACACGCCGGACCCACAGGCTCGCGAATGATAAAGCCGCACGCCTGTTTTTCTTAGAATCACTGATGGATTTCTCTGAGAGCGGATCTGCGTTGCGTTGCCGTGGCTGGAGTTCTTTATTAGCGTGACTTTGACCTTTCTGCTCAGATCGGGCTGCTGGGATTCACGCGGCGGCTGTGAGCTCGTTCAGTTTTATCGGCCGCTGCAGAGAGGCAGAAGTGTTGCTTTTGTCTCTTCAAAAGCGATTAATGAGTCCCGACGCTTTACAGAAACATATGCATGGAAATCTAGCTTAATAATTACAAGAACAAGTTGGATATCACCACACGAGGCAGCAGAGATTCATGTTTACATTGACATTATTTATTCATCCTCATTCAAAATCATGTAAGCTACTGAAGTTTTAATAACAAACCCGAGCCAATATATATACCACTGCTTTCAATTCTTCTGCACTTTATGCTCTTAGTCTTCTGAAGTCAAAAGATTCTTTATGTGAAGAACAGACTAATTTAAGCACTTCACGAATTATCCTCTTCTTCTTTCTCTCAGATCTCATGTTCATTTCAAACGTTCAGTTATGAACCAGTGACATTTTTCATTATGTTTTAATTTGAATGCTTGATTGAGTAATGAGATTTTTGAGCTCTAGTCTGTTCCAGACTCTTTTTAATGGTGCTTCTATTGTGTTTTTGTCCTTTGTTGAGCTTGGCATACATACCAGTCTTAAACCAAAGTTTGGGGTCAGTAAGATTTTTTTTATATAATATTTTTTTTAAATTGATCAAAAGTGAGAGTAAAGACATATATAATGTTACAAAAGATTTCTATTTCAGGTAAATGTTCTTTTGAACTTCCTATTCATCTTTGAAAAGGTAGCAAATCAGCACATTAGAATGATGAAGACTCTGAGTGATGATGCTGAAAATTCAGCTTTGATTACAAAAATAAATTACATTTGAACAGATATTTACATAGAAAACTATGAAAGCCCATTTCCGCCACTGAATAAAACAATTGCAACTTTTTATCTCACAATTCTGCCTTTTTTTCTTGCAATTGCGAGTTTACATCTTGCAATTCTGACTTTATTTCTCAGAATTGCGAGTTTATATCATGCAATTCTGACTTTATAACTAGCAATTGCAAGTTTATATCATGCATTTGACCTTATTTCTCAGAATTTCAAGTTTATATCATGCAGTTCTGACTTTATTTCTCAGAATTTCAAGTTTATATCATGCAGTTCTGACTTTATTTCTCAGAATTTCAAGTTTATATCATGCATTTGACCTTATTTATCAGAATTGCAAGTTTACAACTTCTGAGAAAAAAGTGAGAATTGCAATAACCTTTTTTAATGTTTTTATTTAGTGGCAGAAACGGGCTTCCATAGTAAACAGCTATTTAAAAATTTAAAATTATGAATTTATTAAGTCAGACTTAATAAATTCTGTGAACATATCAGTCTTTTTTTTTCTCTTCAGAACTGGCATTTATATCTCACAATTCTGACTTTTTTTCTCAGAACTGAGAACGCACAATTGCAAGTTATAAAGTCAGAATTGCTAGATATTAAGCCAGGTATAAACTCACAATTGCAAGATTTTCTCGTAATTGCGACTTTGTATCTTACAATTTTGACTTTTTCTCAGAATTGCAAGTTTATATCTTGGAATTCTGATTTTATAACTCGCAATTACGAGTTTATATCATGCAATTGCGACTTTATTTCTCAGAATTGCGAGTTTATATCAAGCAATTTTCACTTTATTTCTCAGAATTTTGAGTTTATATCAAGCAATTCTGACTTTATAACTCGCAATTGTGAGTTTATATCTTACAATTCTGAGAAAAAAAATCAGAATTGCGAGATACAAAGTCGCATTTATATCTCACAATTCTGACTTTTATTTCTCACAAAAAAATTTTATTTTTTTTTTTTTTTACTAATCAAGGACACATTAAATTGTTCAAAAGTGACAGTAAAGACATTATAATGTTACAAATTATTTATATTTTAAATAAATGCTGTTCTTTTGATTTTTCTATTCATCTGTGAATCCGGAAAAATAAAATGTTTCCAACGTTGATAATAATCAGAAATGTCAAATCAGCATATTAGAATGATTTCTGAAGGGTCATGTGACACTGAAGACTGAAGTAATTCAGCTTTGATCACAGAAATAAATTACATTTTAACATAGATTTGCATAAAAAACATGTCGTAATTTTACAGATTTTTCTGTATTTTTGAAGAGAATAGGCTTCTTTCAAATACTTTTTACTTAATTTTACTGACCCCAAACTTTAAGATTCTTTGTGCGTTTGTGTCACAGGGAAAATAACAGCATGCAGGCTTGAGTAAATAATAACAGAAATTGTATCTTTGTTTGAACTGTTCCTTTTTCAGTCTGGTGGTTTGCTCCTCACCGGACCTGACAGGACCTCCATTCATCTTGACAGTACCAGTATGCACGGTTTCGCCCCTACAGCGATTTGGCACAGTTCGTTTTTTATTTCCCTTGAACAGAAATGTCTTCACACTTCTGTGAGGATGATCATCAGCAAAATGATCTGGATGCGATTGATTAATGGCTGACATGCCGTCAGAGCGCAAGCGCTCATTGTGCCTCTAATGGACGTATCAGTCACACGTCTGCTGTTCAAATTAGACGTCATTAATTGTGACAGGCGCTGTGACGGTGTCGTGGTGAAGGGCCAAACTGATTAAATGCTTAATTTTGTAGGGACACGGGAACCAAGAGGCTTTGTTTTGTTTATGTAGTTTGGTGAGCTCATGCATATTTATGATTATTCATGTTGGGTCACCTAAACCGTCTAATCTGGGGCAGTTCGTGTCTGCTTCTGATATGACACGCTTCAGTGTTAACCCACAAAGCTTTGCTGTTTGCACTCTTGAAAATCATAATAATGCCATATGAAACTGTTATGTTTCATTTGAGAATCATCTTTGTCAAAGTTGTTTCTCATGACATTTCTCAGAAATGAAAACAAACCCAAATGAGTTGCTAATTAGCTGCGTTTCCATTACCTTTTAAATTGTGCGAATTGAAAATACGCCTCGATTGCGCAAAAACTTCCATATATCGCAAAAAAGTTTTTACACTCGCATGAGGTGGTTTTTCAGGCAATTCGAAAAAGGAATATTTTGCAAAACAGCAAAGGAAATTTTTTTTTTTTTCTCGCATTTACAGGTCACATTCGATTAAATATAGCCAAAATCACACAAAAATCCAAATCATGATGATGCAATTTTAATGTTATTGCTCAGTTGTGTCTCATTTGAGTATCAACTTTGTCTCAATTGCTTCTCTTGAACTTCCAAACCAAATGAGTAACTAGTTGTGTAGTAAGAGTATAAAGTAAGAGCTCAAATCATTGATGGGAAATGTTTCAGTTCATTTTGAGACTTTTAATTGGCATCTTGGCAAATATGAGCTCATTTAGAGACATTGTTGAGATCTCTTCTGAAACTTGCATGTTACTACTCAGTTGTGTTTTATTAGACTATCACCTTTGTCTCAGTTATTTCTCCTGAAATTTCTCAGATAAAAATGGGCCCAAATGAGTCAATTGTTGTCATCCAGCAAGAGTCTAGAGCTGTAAAATCAATGTAGAGCAGCTCATCTCAAATTTTAGCTCAATATGAGAAATGTTTGAGCTTGTGTTGGTACTTTTAATTGGTATTTTGGCAAATATGAGAAAAGGTTGAGACATTGAGATCTTTTCTAAAACTCGCATGTGAGATCATGGTGAGAAATGGTCTTTTTTCCTACATATGTCCCTTATCAATGAGAAAAAGCCGAGCTAGTACAGTGATCTCATATGTGAAGATCATAATGATGCAATTTTAATGTTATTGCTCAGTGATGTCTCAAATTCCAACCCAAATTAGTAACTAGTTTTGTAGTAAGAGTATATATAAGAGCTCAAAATGAGAAATATTTGAGTTAATTTTGAGACTTTCAATTGGCATCTTGGAAAAAAAAAAATCATCTTTGTTCCACTTGTTTCTCACGAAATTCCAACCCACATGAGTAACTAGTTGTGTAGTAAGAGCATATAGTAAGAGCTCAAAAATCATTGATGAGAAATGTTTCAGTTCATTTTGAGACTTTTATTTGGCATCTTGGCAAAAAAAAGTTATCTTGGCAAATATGAGCTCATTTTGAGACATTGTTGAGATCTTTTCTAAAACTTGCTTGTGAGATTTTTTAGGATTGGTTTTCTTTTTGTCAGGAATTTTAAACTAAATCTACATCCTTAGTTGTGTTTCATTAGACTATCACCTTTGTCTCACTTATTTCTCCTGGCATTTCACAGATAAAAATGGACCCAAATGAGTCAATTGTTGTCATCCAGATATGAAATGAATGTCAAGCAGCTCATCTCATTTGACTTCAATATGAGAAATGTTTGAGCTTATATTGAGACTAATAATTGGTATCTTGACAAATTTGAGTACAGTTTGAGACATAGCTGAGATCTGAGATTTTTTTCTACAAATGTCTGTATTTAAGTGAGAAATAACTGCGCTTGTAAAGCGATCTCACATATGAAAATCATGATGATGCAATGTTAATGTTATTGTTTGGTTATGTTTCATTTGAGTATCACCTTTGTCTCAGTTGTTTCTCTTCTGAAACTTGCGTTTGCGATTATTTGGGATGTTTTTGTTTTGAGGAATTTTAAACTAAAACTACATCCTCAGATGTGAATGTTACTACTCAGTTGTGTTTCATTAGAGTATCACGTCTCAATTATTTCTCCTGAAATTTCTCAAATAAAAATGGACCCAAATGAGTCTAGAGCTATAAAATGAATGTGAAGCAGCTCAACTCGTCTTTGACTTCAATATGAGAAATGTTTAAGCTTATATTGAGACTTATAATTGGTATCTTGGCAAATGTGAGCACAGTTTGAGACACTGAAACTCACGTTAGAAACATCTCTATTTAAGTGAGAAATAACTGAGCTAGTACAGAGATCTCACATGTGAAAATCATGATGATGCAACTTTAATGTTATTGCTCAGTTACGTCTCATTTGAGTATCATCTTTGTCTCACTTGTTTCTCATGAAATTCCAACCCAAATGAGTAACTGGTATAGTACCAGCTTAAATCATTGATGAGAAATGTTTGAGCTTATATTGGTATTTTTGATTGGTGTCTTGGCAAATACGAGCACATTTTAAGACATTGTTGAGATCTCTTCTAAAACTTGCGTTTGCGATTATTTGTGATGTTTTTGTTTTGAGGAATTTTAAACTAAAACTACATCCTCAGATGTGAAAGTTACTACTCAGTTGTGTTTCATTAGACTATCACCTTTGTCTCAATTATTTCTCCTGAAATTTCTCAAATAAAGATGGACCCAAAATGAGTCTAGAGCTATAAAATGAACGTAAAGCAGCTCAACTCGTCTTTGACTTCAATATGAGAAATGTTTGAGCTTGTATTGGTACTTTTAATTGGTATCTTGGCAAAAAAGATGAGATTGTTTCTAAAAATCACATATCACATCACTGGGGTCTTTTTTATCAGGAAACAATTTAAGTGAGAAATAACTGGGCTAGTAAAGAGATCTCACATGTGAAAACCATGATGATGCAATGTTAAAGTTATTGCTCAGTTATGTCTCATTTGAGTATCACCTTTGTCTCACTTGTTTCTTATGAAATTCCAACCTAAATGATTAACTAGTATAGTACGAGCTCAAATCATTGAGAAATGTTTGCGCTTATATTGGTATTTTTAATTGGTATCTTGGCAAATATGAGCACATTTTGAGACATTATTGAGATCTCTTCTGAAACTCGCAGATTATTTGGGATGGTTTTCTTTTGTCAGGAGTTTTAAACTGAAACTACATCCTCAGATGTGAATGTTACTACTCAGTTGTGTTTCATTAGACTATCACCTTTGTCTCAATTATTTCTCCTGACATTTCTCAGATAAAAATGGACCCAAATGAGTCACTTGTTGTCATCCAGATATGAAACAAATGTCAAGCAGCTCATCTCATTTGACTTCAATATGAGACATGTTTGAGCTTATATTGAGACTTATAATTGGTATCTTGACAAATTTGAGTGAGACATGGCTGAGATCTGTTCTGAAACATCCCCATTTGAGTGAGAAATAACTGAGCTAGTGCAGAGATCTCATATGTGACCCTGGACCACAAAACCAGTCTTAAGTCGCTGGGGTATATTTGTAGCAATAGCCAAAAATACATTGCATGGGTCAAAATTATTGATTTTTCTTTTATGCCAAAAATCATTAGGAAATTAAGTAAAGTTCATGTTCCATGAAGATTTTTTGTAAAATTCCTACTGTAAACATATCAAAATGTAATTTTTGATTTGTAATATGCATTGTTAAGAACCTAATTTGGACAACTTTAAAGGTGATTTTCTCAGTATTTTGATTTTTTTGCATCCTCAGATTTCTGATTTCAAACAGATGTACCTCGGCCAAATATTGTCCTATCCTAACAAACCATACATCAATAGAAAGCTTATTCATTGAGCTTCCATATGATGTATAAATCTCAGTTTTGTCAAATTTAACCTTATGACTGGTTTTGTGGTCCAGGGTCACATATGTGAAGAAGTTCTTCCCTGTTTAGATGTCCACTCGATGAAAGAGCTCATTGTGTGTGTTTTGCGTAAAATTGGCACGGCCTCCGTCATGCCAACTTCTTCAGTCCGGCTCGTCTCCCCGCGAACACAAAGGCCAGTCAGCCGGCCTGATTTTTGAACAAAAGCGAGAGCAGGATGGCAGAAGCGGAGCCTCTCGCAGCTCCACGCTGGGGCTGGGCACGTTTGGGGCCCGTCCGCGGCAGACTGGAGCTACACACTTGAGTGGCTCCGCTTGCTGATGGCAGCTGACACACGCTGTTATTAAGACACATCAACAGTTGGAGCCGGAGTCCACACGCGGAGGGGTGTGGAGCCGAGGCGACAATCCTGTTTCTAAACCCCGTCGGGTCCCTCACCTGTCTCTCTGGTGCGGGGCCAAAGCGCGCCGTGCGGCCCCGCTCTCATCCTAAAGCCGGTCGGCTCCGGTACGCTCCAGTGGAGCTGCGGCTCTGGAACGGGGCTGGAGACAGCAGGACCGGCAGCTCGTCTCTCCGTCCCGCCTAGAGCGCCGCACATGCCGGCCCAACAGCGGGACAAGCTTGATTTGGCGAGGCAGAGATGCTGATTCGTGCATCAGACCTCAAAAAACAGCAGAGAATCGAGAGTTTTTATGTTATTGTCCTGCCGTTCCGTAGCAGTCATCAGTTTGTCCGCCACTCGCTCAGCAGATTATTTTGCTTTCCGTTTGGAGTGAATCCAAAGCCGTGCCTTTTCGGGAAACTTATCAGCAGATGTTTACATTATGAGAGCCATTGCTCCGAAAATGATGCTTATGAAGGAAGCTGCCGCTTCCCCTTTCGAGTGGCGTAAATTATCGTGCAAATAAACAACTGCTTTTATCGCATTCGTAATGAGACTGAATGATGATGAGACGTGTTAAAGAGCCTGACGGCATCAGTAGAATTAAAATGCATAAATCTATAGAACAGGGACGTTAATATGATCAATCACGCGCTTTGCCAATGATTAGAGTGCATGTGTCACGCCAACATGAGGAACGGTGTGTCAGAACGGCCTTGTAGGCAGTGTCAGATCATTTTTCTTTCTTTAGATGGGTCTCTTTGAACATCTGCATGATGAGAATCAGTTTAAGAAAGTTATTTAGCTTTTTATTATTCTCACATAGCCTATTTTTGGAAAGAAGTCTCACCAAAGCTGTATTTATTTGAGTAAAAATGCTGTAAAATTGTGAAATATTTTTACAATCTAAAACTGCTTTTTTCTGTGTAAATATGCAGTCAAATATAATTTATTTCTGTGATCAAAGTTGAATTTTCAGTGTCACATGATCCTTCAGAAATCATTCTAATATTCTGATTTGCTGCTCAACAAACATTTCTGATACTATCAGTGTTGAAAACAGTAGTCTTGCACAATGTTTTTATGGAAACTGTGATACATTTTATTTTTCAGGATTCACAGATGAATATAAAGAATTAAACAGAATTAGAACCAGTTTAAGAAAGAAATGTAGTCACTACCGGTCAAACATTTGGAATAATAATAACATTATAAATAATATTATTTAAAAAAAAATAGATAAATATATAGATACTGATGCATACATAAATACAGATAAAAGGATAAAAAAAATACATTTAAAATTGTAAAAATTAATTACAAAATTATATGAGACATAAAATGTAAGACATAAGTGAGATCATAAGAGAGCAAATTCACAAAAGTAGTGCTTGAAAAGTCCTTGAAAGTATCTGTACAAACCCTGTCTGAAGTCATTTTGCATCTCTAGTAAATGCATTTTGATTTAATAACATTTAGATATTTGTACTGGAAACAAGGCAGAAATACTAAGTAAGATTTGCCACAGTCTTAACCGGTGTTGGGGGTAACGCATTACAAGTAACGCAAGTTACGTAATAATTTTATTTTTTCCAAGTAACTAGTAAAGTAACGCATTACTTTTTAATTGACAAGAAAATATCTGAGTTACTTTTTCAAATAAGTAACGGCAGTTACTTTTTTCCCTCATTTATTGATTAAAAGCTCTCCTGTCCCCATTTTGAGAGAAATTGTGAGTAAGTTACTTTAGTTCTAGAAGTAAATGTGAACATGCATTAATTCATCTCGAATAAAAACAGTGAAATTCAACGCAAACCTACAATAATTAAAATGTTAAATAATACAAATATCCTTTATGTATTTAATCCCATTTTATTAACCAATGTCTTTGCTGCCAACCTTCGATGATCCAATTCATCCATACTAATAAGCAACAAATTACTCAAGATAATCTAACATTTGTTTTCTTTTTTTTATTGCTGAAGAGTTTACTTTTTTTTTCTGCAGTCTACTGTACAGACGTCAATTTATTTTTCTCTAAGCCTGAGGCTTTTGGTGTAAAAAAGGGCTTTTACATTTGTTAAAACCTTTTTATATTAAAAACAAACAAGCAAGCCCTGCACAGATTTAAAAAGTAACACAAAAGTAATGTAACATTACTTTCCATAAAAAGTAACTAAGTAATGTATTTAAATACTTTTTTTCGCGAGTAACTCAATATTGTAATGCATTACTTTCCATAAAAAGTAACTAAGTATAACGTAATTAGTTACTTTTTTCGGGAGCAACTCAATATTGTAACGCATTACTTTCCATAAAAAGTAACTAAGTAACGTAATTAGTTACTTTTTTCGGGAGTAACTCAATATTGTAACGCATTACTTTCCATAAAAAGTAACTAAGTAACGTAATTAGTTACTTTTTTCGGGAGTAACTCAATATTGTAACGCATTACTTTCCATAAAAAGTAACTAAGTAACGTAATTAGTTACTTTTTTCGGGAGTAACTCAATATTGTAACGCATTACTTTCCATAAAAAGTAACTAAGTAACGTAATTAGTTACTTTTTTCGGGAGTAACTCAATATTGTAATGCATTACTTTCCATAAAAAGTAACTAAGTATAACGTAATTAGTTACTTTTTTCGGGAGTAACTCAATATTGTAACGCATTACTTTCCATAAAAAGTAACTAAGTAACGTAATTAGTTACTTTTTTCGGGAGCAACTCAATATTGTAACGCATTACTTTCCATAAAAAGTAACTAAGTAACGTAATTAGTTACTTTTTTCGGGAGTAACTCAATATTGTAATGCATTACTTTCCATAAAAAGTAACTAAGTATAACGTAATTAGTTACTTTTTTCGGGAGTAACTCAATATTGTAACGCATTACTTTCCATAAAAAGTAACTAAGTAACGTAATTAGTTACTTTTTTCGGGAGTAACTCAATATTGTAACGCATTACTTTCCATAAAAAGTAACTAAGTAACGTAATTAGTTACTTTTTTCGGGAGTAACTCAATATTGTAACGCATTACTTTCCATAAAAAGTAAGTAACGTAATTAGTTACTTTTTTCGGGAGTAACTCAATATTGTACCGCATTACTTTCCATAAAAAGTAACTAAGTAACGTAATTAGTTACTTTTTCGGGAGTAACTCAATATTGTAAAGCGTTACTTTCCATAAAAAGTAACTAAGTAACGTAATTAGTTACTTTTTTCGGGAGTAACTCAATATTGTAACGCATTACTTTCCATAAAAAGTAAGTAATGTAATTAGTTACTTTTTTCGGGAGTAACTCAATATTGTAAAGCATTACTTTCCATAAAAAGTAAGTAATGTAATTAGTTACTTTTTTCGGGAGTAACTCAATATTGTACCGCATTACTTTCCATAAAAAGTAAGTAATGTAATTAGTTACTTTTTTAGGGAGTAACTCAATATTGTAAAGCATTACTTTCCATAAAAAGTAACTAAGTAACGTAATTAGTTACTTTTTTCGGGAGTAACTCAATATTGTAACGCATTACTTTCCATAAAAAGTAAGTAATGTAATTAGTTACTTTTTTCGGGAGTAACTCAATATTGCAACGCATTACTTTCCATAAAAAGTAAGTAATGTAATTAGTTACTTTTTTCGGGAGTAACTCAATATTGTAACGCATTACTTTCCATAAAAAGTAAGTAATGTAATTAGTTACTTTTTTCGGGAGTAACTCAATATTGTAACGCATTACTTTCCATAAAAAGTAAGTAACGTAATTAGTTACTCTTTTAGGGAGTAACTCAATATTGTAAAGCATTACTTTCCATAAAAAGTAACTAAGTAACGTAATTAGTTACTTTTTTTCGGGATTAACTCAATATTGTAAAGCATTACTTTCCATAAAAAGTAACTAAGTAACGTAATTAGTTACTTTTTTCGGGAGTAACTCAATATTGTAAAGCATTACTTTCCATAAAAAGTAAGTAATGTAATTAGTTACTTTTTTCGGGAGTAACTCAATATTGTACCGCATTACTTTCCATAAAAAGTAAGTAATGTAATTAGTTACTTTTTTAGGGAGTAACTCAATATTGTAAAGCATTACTTTCCATAAAAAGTAACTAAGTAACGTAATTAGTTACTTTTTTCGGGAGTAACTCAATATTGTAACGCATTACTTTCCATAAAAAGTAAGTAATGTAATTAGTTACTTTTTTCGGGAGTAACTCAATATTGCAACGCATTACTTTCCATAAAAAGTAAGTAATGTAATTAGTTACTTTTTTCGGGAGTAACTCAATATTGTAACGCATTACTTTCCATAAAAAGTAAGTAATGTAATTAGTTACTTTTTTCGGGAGTAACTCAATATTGCAACGCATTACTTTCCATAAAAAGTAAGTAATGTAATTAGTTACTTTTTTCGGGAGTAACTCAATATTGTAACGCATTACTTTCCATAAAAAGTAAGTAACGTAATTAGTTACTCTTTTAGGGAGTAACTCAATATTGTAAAGCATTACTTTCCATAAAAAGTAACTAAGTAACGTAATTAGTTACTTTTTTTCGGGATTAACTCAATATTGTAAAGCATTACTTTCCATAAAAAGTAACTAAGTAACGTAATTAGTTACTTTTTTCGGGAGTAACTCAATATTGTAAAGCATTACTTTCCATAAAAAGTAACTAAGTAACGTAATTAGTTACTTTTTTCGGGATTAACTCAATATTGTACCACATTACTTTCCATAAAAAGTAACGTAATTAGTTACTTTTTTCGGGAGTAACTCAATATTGTAACGCATTACTTTTCATAAAAAGTAACTAAGTAACATAATTAGTTACTTTTTTAGGGAGTAACTCAATATTGTAACACATTACTTTTAAAAGTAACTTTCCCCAACACTGGTCTTAACTGCTATGAACAGAAGAAAACTCAGTGACATTATCAAGATAGCATTGTATCGTAAACAACAGTGTTTAGATGATCCACAGGAGACGGTGACGTCCTGCTCACTTCACAGCCTATCTCAGCTTTTTATCTGCCAGCAAACAAACACAGGTTTCAGTTCCTCCCTTCGGTCCGCAGGGAACGTTTGGGGAAGAGCTCTGCGCTGAAGGTCACCTCTGAAGTACCCGAACCTCTCGAATCCATCACCTGGCATTGCCATGGAAATGTCCGACACTACATCAGCCAGAGCCGCTTGGGACACAGGTGTGCTTCCCTCGCGGTGAATAATTGACCTGACGCCAGAGCAGCGGCGAGGTCGTCTCCTCCAATGACAGAGCGGACGCCCCAAAGCCTGTTTCCACAGTCCAGGAATCAGAACGCAGCCCTTACTGAATAATAACCCAGACTTCTGAGGCCGGTTTTGCATATTGCATACCTAATAGCAGACCCTATAAATCCGGTTTGCTCTGAAACACTGCGCGAGATGAAAGTTGTGAACACGCCATTACTTAATGGTCACGCTCAGCAGAGCAGTAAATATAGTTTGGCACGAGAGCGTCGGCCTGTGTCACACATTCGCTCTCAATCTCCTCTCCTTCACCGCTGCATACAGACGCTTTCATTATGAGGTCATGTTGAAGAAATACGCTCTTGTTTTTCAGGAGTCTGACAGGAATATTATACAGAACAAACCGTACTTGGTAGGAATAGGAAGTTTTGATCTTGCTACTTCCTTGTTCGTAATTGCATAATGATAATTGCATTGGTCTGTTGGTGGAGCTAGAGAGCAAATGTGTTTTGGTTCTGTTTAATGCAATTGGTGGTGCAATTTGGATTGAAAATCAAATTCAAATTTGAAAAAGTAGAGTTAATGGTGCATTTGAAATAATGATTATTGAAACAATAAAAAAAATAGAGATGTAGATGCATATGTAGGAACAGATTAACACAATTGATTGCATTTAAAAGCATATAAATTAATTACATATAATTATATGAGAAATTTATGTTTAACTAATAAGGCAGTGTTTATCAAAATTAAATTGAAATTCAAATCAAAATGTAAAAGTAGAATTAAATAATGCATTTGAAATAATAATAACATTATAAATAATATTATTTAAAAAATAGATAAATATATAGATACTGATGCATACATAAATACAGATAAAAGGATAAAAAAAATACATTTAAAATCGTAAAAATTAATTACAAAATTATATGAGAAATTTATGTTTAACAACTAAGGCAGTGTTTATAAAAATGAATTTGAAATTCAAATCAAAATGTTAAAAAGTAGAATTAAAAAAGTACATTTGAAATAATAACATCATAAATAAAATAGAAAATATATAGATGTTGATGCATACATGCATGTAAATACAAATAAAAGATAAAATTACTTTTATATAAATTAATTACATATAACTATGAGAAGTTAATGTTTCAAATTCATATATTTTTAACTACTTGTAAGGTGTTGCCTATCAAAATGAAATTAAAATTATAATCCAATTAAATAATATATTTGAAATAATAAAGTAATGATAAATGAAATAATAAGATAAAAAAGGGTTATATAGAAGAAATTTGTACATTGACACTCAAAAGTTTGGGATCAAGTTTTTTAATGTTTTTTAAAGATGTCTTTTCTGCTCATCGAGGCTGCATTTATTTGATTTAAAATACAGAAAACTAATTTATATTGTGAAATAATATTGCAATTTAAAATAAAGGTTTTCTATTTTAATATATTTTAAAGTACAATTTATTCCTCTCATGCAAAGCTGAATTTTCAGCATCATTACTTCAGTCAGGTCAGTATTATTTTCTTTTTGTCTTCGAAAGAAAGAATATACTTTTATTCAGCAAGGATGTGTTAAATTGATAAAAAGTGATAGTAAAGGAATATTGTTTGAAAAGATTCCTATTTTGAATAAATGCTGTTGTTCTAAAATTTTTATTCATCAAATAATCCTGAAAAAAGTATCACCGGTTCCAAAAAAATAGTTTCCAACACTGTTTATAAATCAGCATATTAGAATGATTTCTGAAGAATCATGTAAACCTGAATACCGGAGTAATGATGCTAAAAATTTAGGTTTGTATCACAAAAATAAAATCTATTTTAAAGTATATTAAAATAGAAAACCACAATTTTAAATTGCAATATTATTTCCTAATTTGTATTTTAAATCAAAT
>NW_027394422.1:0-36026 GCF_049309525.1 Garra rufa | reverse complement strand
CCTGTGTTTTCTGTTGTACTGACATGAGAGTCAGGGCTCCGAGCTTTCGGTCTGCGAACTACATCACTGAGCCTCTTCTAAAAGCATTTAAATAAAAACACTCCAGCGACTGTACGCAATGTAAACATAATATCATTTTAAAGAGCTATATTAAGCGCATATGAGCTGCTTTTATATGGTTTACGGATGAGCTTCAGGGCTGGCGTTTCTTCGTCCGTGTTCACAAAACTACATATTTTAAAGGCATTTAAAAAATAAAAACACTCCAGCGATTGAACAGTAATAGTAGATTAGTGTATTGAAAACGTTAAAATGCTTGCTTATTTGTGCTGCATTTTTGTGGAAACGAATTAGCTAGTAAAGACTGTTTCATGAATATGGTCTCATCGTTTGAGCCACATAGTTCAACAAAGCACGGCCGTTTTTAATGACCAACTAATAACTTCTGCTATTTAACTGATAAGAGTTCTCAAAAAATGCAACTGTATTGAACATAGCACCCAATCACTCGTTTAATATTTTTTGTTCCCTGTCATTTCGCTGTATTTTATGTTTGATTTAGCACAGGTGCCCTCTTACGTCATACTCCGAAAGTCCCCTTAGGCATTTGTGCGCATGCGCGCTACTCATGAATGGTGCTTTATAGAGGACGCACAAAAATACAGATTAAAATCATTTATATTTAGGTTAAATGGAAGATATAGCTTGTGCTGCATGTTAGCTTGCAAATTATGCCCAAGAACATAATTTATTAAGCCATATGTCTTACTAACAAGAAACAATGCCTCTAACCACAGGTCACGTACGAAAAATAATGCCCCGTTTAAGCCATTCTGAAGGGGTGGAGCGGAAAATGAAAATAAATACGGCCTTTTAAAATTTAAATGCTCCAGCGATTTCATTCCGTCAACCCCTTAGAACCCACCAAGAGCTAAATTCAGGTGTTTGCGAGTAGTTTCATTTAAAACGGAGAGGGCTGCCTTCCGCCTGTGTTTTCTGTTGTACTGACATGAGAGTCAGGGCTCCGAGCTTTCGGTCTGCGAACTACATCACTGAGCCTCTTCTAAAAGCATTTAAATAAAAACACTCCAGCGACTGTACGCAATGTAAACATAATATCATTTTAAAGAGCTATATTAAGCGCATATGAGCTGCTTTTATATGGTTTACGGATGAGCTTCAGGGCTGGCGTTTCTTCGTCCGTGTTCACAAAACTACATATTTTAAAGGCATTTAAAAAATAAAAACACTCCAGCGATTGAACAGTAATAGTAGATTAGTGTATTGAAAACGTTAAAATGCTTGCTTATTTGTGCTGCATTTTTGTGGAAACGAATTAGCTAGTAAAGACTGTTTCATGAATATGGTCTCATCGTTTGAGCCACATAGTTCAACAAAGCACGGCCGTTTTTAATGACCAACTAATAACTTCTGCTATTTAACTGATAAGAGTTCTCAAAAAATGCAACTGTATTGAACATAGCACCCAATCACTCGTTTAATATTTTTTGTTCCCTGTCATTTCGCTGTATTTTATGTTTGATTTAGCACAGGTGCCCTCTTACGTCATACTCCGAAAGTCCCCTTAGGCATTTGTGCGCATGCGCGCTACTCATGAATGGTGCTTTATAGAGGACGCACAAAAATACAGATTAAAATCATTTATATTTAGGTTAAATGGAAGATATAGCTTGTGCTGCATGTTAGCTTGCAAATTATGCCCAAGAACATAATTTATTAAGCCATATGTCTTACTAACAAGAAACAATGCCTCTAACCACAGGTCACGTACGAAAAATAATGCCCCGTTTAAGCCATTCTGAAGGGGTGGAGCGGAAAATGAAAATAAATACGGCCTTTTAAAATTTAAATGCTCCAGCGATTTCATTCCGTCAACCCCTTAGAACCCACCAAGAGCTAAATTCAGGTGTTTGCGAGTAGTTTCATTTAAAACGGAGAGGGCTGCCTTCCGCCTGTGTTTTCTGTTGTACTGACATGAGAGTCAGGGCTCCGAGCTTTCGGTCTGCGAACTACATCACTGAGCCTCTTCTAAAAGCATTTAAATAAAAACACTCCAGCGACTGTACGCAATGTAAACATAATATCATTTTAAAGAGCTATATTAAGCGCATATGAGCTGCTTTTATATGGTTTACGGATGAGCTTCAGGGCTGGCGTTTCTTCGTCCGTGTTCACAAAACTACATATTTTAAAGGCATTTAAAAAATAAAAACACTCCAGCGATTGAACAGTAATAGTAGATTAGTGTATTGAAAACGTTAAAATGCTTGCTTATTTGTGCTGCATTTTTGTGGAAACGAATTAGCTAGTAAAGACTGTTTCATGAATATGGTCTCATCGTTTGAGCCACATAGTTCAACAAAGCACGGCCGTTTTTAACGACCAACTAATAACTTCTGCTATTTAACTGATAAGAGTTCTCAAAAAATGCAACTGTATTGAACATAGCACCCAATCACTCGTTTAATATTTTTTGTTCCCTGTCATTTCGCTGTATTTTATGTTTGATTTAGCACAGGTGCCCTCTTACGTCATACTCCGAAAGTCCCCTTAGGCATTTGTGCGCATGCGCGCTACTCATGAATGGTGCTTTATAGAGGACGCACAAAAATACAGATTAAAATCATTTATATTTAGGTTAAATGTAAGATATAGCTTGTGCTGCATGTTAGCTTGCAAATTATGCCCAAGAACATAATTTATTAAGCCATATGTCTTACTAACAAGAAACAATGCCTCTAACCACAGGTCACGTACGAAAAATAATGCCCCGTTTAAGCCATTCTGAAGGGGTGGAGCGGAAAATGAAAATAAATACGGCCTTTTAAAATTTAAATGCTCCAGCGATTTCATTCCGTCAACCCCTTAGAACCCACCAAGAGCTAAATTCAGGTGTTTGCGAGTAGTTTCATTTAAAACGGAGAGGGCTGCCTTCCGCCTGTGTTTTCTGTTGTACTGACATGAGAGTCAGGGCTCCGAGCTTTCGGTCTGCGAACTACATCACTGAGCCTCTTCTAAAAGCATTTAAATAAAAACACTCCAGCGACTGTACGCAATGTAAACATAATATCATTTTAAAGAGCTATATTAAGCGCATATGAGCTGCTTTTATATGGTTTACGGATGAGCTTCAGGGCTGGCGTTTCTTCGTCCGTGTTCACAAAACTACATATTTTAAAGGCATTTAAAAAATAAAAACACTCCAGCGATTGAACAGTAATAGTAGATTAGTGTATTGAAAACGTTAAAATGCTTGCTTATTTGTGCTGCATTTTTGTGGAAACGAATTAGCTAGTAAAGACTGTTTCATGAATATGGTCTCATCGTTTGAGCCACATAGTTCAACAAAGCACGGCCGTTTTTAACGACCAACTAATAACTTCTGCTATTTAACTGATAAGAGTTCTCAAAAAATGCAACTGTATTGAACATAGCACCCAATCACTCGTTTAATATTTTTTGTTCCCTGTCATTTCGCTGTATTTTATGTTTGATTTAGCACAGGTGCCCTCTTACGTCATACTCCGAAAGTCCCCTTAGGCATTTGTGCGCATGCGCGCTACTCATGAATGGTGCTTTATAGAGGACGCACAAAAATACAGATTAAAATCATTTATATTTAGGTTAAATGGAAGATATAGCTTGTGCTGCATGTTAGCTTGCAAATTATGCCCAAGAACATAATTTATTAAGCCATATGTCTTACTAACAAGAAACAATGCCTCTAACCACAGGTCACGTACGAAAAATAATGCCCCGTTTAAGCCATTCTGAAGGGGTGGAGCGGAAAATGAAAATAAATACGGCCTTTTAAAATTTAAATGCTCCAGCGATTTCATTCCGTCAACCCCTTAGAACCCACCAAGAGCTAAATTCAGGTGTTTGCGAGTAGTTTCATTTAAAACGGAGAGGGCTGCCTTCCGCCTGTGTTTTCTGTTGTACTGACATGAGAGTCAGGGCTCCGAGCTTTCGGTCTGCGAACTACATCACTGAGCCTCTTCTAAAAGCATTTAAATAAAAACACTCCAGCGACTGTACGCAATGTAAACATAATATCATTTTAAAGAGCTATATTAAGCGCATATGAGCTGCTTTTATATGGTTTACGGATGAGCTTCAGGGCTGGCGTTTCTTCGTCCGTGTTCACAAAACTACATATTTTAAAGGCATTTAAAAAATAAAAACACTCCAGCGATTGAACAGTAATAGTAGATTAGTGTATTGAAAACGTTAAAATGCTTGCTTATTTGTGCTGCATTTTTGTGGAAACGAATTAGCTAGTAAAGACTGTTTCATGAATATGGTCTCATCGTTTGAGCCACATAGTTCAACAAAGCACGGCCGTTTTTAATGACCAACTAATAACTTCTGCTATTTAACTGATAAGAGTTCTCAAAAAATGCAACTGTATTGAACATAGCACCCAATCACTCGTTTAATATTTTTTGTTCCCTGTCATTTCGCTGTATTTTATGTTTGATTTAGCACAGGTGCCCTCTTACGTCATACTCCGAAAGTCCCCTTAGGCATTTGTGCGCATGCGCGCTACTCATGAATGGTGCTTTATAGAGGACGCACAAAAATACAGATTAAAATCATTTATATTTAGGTTAAATGGAAGATATAGCTTGTGCTGCATGTTAGCTTGCAAATTATGCCCAAGAACATAATTTATTAAGCCATATGTCTTACTAACAAGAAACAATGCCTCTAACCACAGGTCACGTACGAAAAATAATGCCCCGTTTAAGCCATTCTGAAGGGGTGGAGCGGAAAATGAAAATAAATACGGCCTTTTAAAATTTAAATGCTCCAGCGATTTCATTCCGTCAACCCCTTAGAACCCACCAAGAGCTAAATTCAGGTGTTTGCGAGTAGTTTCATTTAAAACGGAGAGGGCTGCCTTCCGCCTGTGTTTTCTGTTGTACTGACATGAGAGTCAGGGCTCCGAGCTTTCGGTCTGCGAACTACATCACTGAGCCTCTTCTAAAAGCATTTAAATAAAAACACTCCAGCGACTGTACGCAATGTAAACATAATATCATTTTAAAGAGCTATATTAAGCGCATATGAGCTGCTTTTATATGGTTTACGGATGAGCTTCAGGGCTGGCGTTTCTTCGTCCGTGTTCACAAAACTACATATTTTAAAGGCATTTAAAAAATAAAAACACTCCAGCGATTGAACAGTAATAGTAGATTAGTGTATTGAAAACGTTAAAATGCTTGCTTATTTGTGCTGCATTTTTGTGGAAACGAATTAGCTAGTAAAGACTGTTTCATGAATATGGTCTCATCGTTTGAGCCACATAGTTCAACAAAGCACGGCCGTTTTTAACGACCAACTAATAACTTCTGCTATTTAACTGATAAGAGTTCTCAAAAAATGCAACTGTATTGAACATAGCACCCAATCACTCGTTTAATATTTTTTGTTCCCTGTCATTTCGCTGTATTTTATGTTTGATTTAGCACAGGTGCCCTCTTACGTCATACTCCGAAAGTCCCCTTAGGCATTTGTGCGCATGCGCGCTACTCATGAATGGTGCTTTATAGAGGACGCACAAAAATACAGATTAAAATCATTTATATTTAGGTTAAATGGAAGATATAGCTTGTGCTGCATGTTAGCTTGCAAATTATGCCCAAGAACATAATTTATTAAGCCATATGTCTTACTAACAAGAAACAATGCCTCTAACCACAGGTCACGTACGAAAAATAATGCCCCGTTTAAGCCATTCTGAAGGGGTGGAGCGGAAAATGAAAATAAATACGGCCTTTTAAAATTTAAATGCTCCAGCGATTTCATTCCGTCAACCCCTTAGAACCCACCAAGAGCTAAATTCAGGTGTTTGCGAGTAGTTTCATTTAAAACGGAGAGGGCTGCCTTCCGCCTGTGTTTTCTGTTGTACTGACATGAGAGTCAGGGCTCCGAGCTTTCGGTCTGCGAACTACATCACTGAGCCTCTTCTAAAAGCATTTAAATAAAAACACTCCAGCGACTGTACGCAATGTAAACATAATATCATTTTAAAGAGCTATATTAAGCGCATATGAGCTGCTTTTATATGGTTTACGGATGAGCTTCAGGGCTGGCGTTTCTTCGTCCGTGTTCACAAAACTACATATTTTAAAGGCATTTAAAAAATAAAAACACTCCAGCGATTGAACAGTAATAGTAGATTAGTGTATTGAAAACGTTAAAATGCTTGCTTATTTGTGCTGCATTTTTGTGGAAACGAATTAGCTAGTAAAGACTGTTTCATGAATATGGTCTCATCGTTTGAGCCACATAGTTCAACAAAGCACGGCCGTTTTTAACGACCAACTAATAACTTCTGCTATTTAACTGATAAGAGTTCTCAAAAAATGCAACTGTATTGAACATAGCACCCAATCACTCGTTTAATATTTTTTGTTCCCTGTCATTTCGCTGTATTTTATGTTTGATTTAGCACAGGTGCCCTCTTACGTCATACTCCGAAAGTCCCCTTAGGCATTTGTGCGCATGCGCGCTACTCATGAATGGTGCTTTATAGAGGACGCACAAAAATACAGATTAAAATCATTTATATTTAGGTTAAATGGAAGATATAGCTTGTGCTGCATGTTAGCTTGCAAATTATGCCCAAGAACATAATTTATTAAGCCATATGTCTTACTAACAAGAAACAATGCCTCTAACCACAGGTCACGTACGAAAAATAATGCCCCGTTTAAGCCATTCTGAAGGGGTGGAGCGGAAAATGAAAATAAATACGGCCTTTTAAAATTTAAATGCTCCAGCGATTTCATTCCGTCAACCCCTTAGAACCCACCAAGAGCTAAATTCAGGTGTTTGCGAGTAGTTTCATTTAAAACGGAGAGGGCTGCCTTCCGCCTGTGTTTTCTGTTGTACTGACATGAGAGTCAGGGCTCCGAGCTTTCGGTCTGCGAACTACATCACTGAGCCTCTTCTAAAAGCATTTAAATAAAAACACTCCAGCGACTGTACGCAATGTAAACATAATATCATTTTAAAGAGCTATATTAAGCGCATATGAGCTGCTTTTATATGGTTTACGGATGAGCTTCAGGGCTGGCGTTTCTTCGTCCGTGTTCACAAAACTACATATTTTAAAGGCATTTAAAAAATAAAAACACTCCAGCGATTGAACAGTAATAGTAGATTAGTGTATTGAAAACGTTAAAATGCTTGCTTATTTGTGCTGCATTTTTGTGGAAACGAATTAGCTAGTAAAGACTGTTTCATGAATATGGTCTCATCGTTTGAGCCACATAGTTCAACAAAGCACGGCCGTTTTTAATGACCAACTAATAACTTCTGCTATTTAACTGATAAGAGTTCTCAAAAAATGCAACTGTATTGAACATAGCACCCAATCACTCGTTTAATATTTTTTGTTCCCTGTCATTTCGCTGTATTTTATGTTTGATTTAGCACAGGTGCCCTCTTACGTCATACTCCGAAAGTCCCCTTAGGCATTTGTGCGCATGCGCGCTACTCATGAATGGTGCTTTATAGAGGACGCACAAAAATACAGATTAAAATCATTTATATTTAGGTTAAATGGAAGATATAGCTTGTGCTGCATGTTAGCTTGCAAATTATGCCCAAGAACATAATTTATTAAGCCATATGTCTTACTAACAAGAAACAATGCCTCTAACCACAGGTCACGTACGAAAAATAATGCCCCGTTTAAGCCATTCTGAAGGGGTGGAGCGGAAAATGAAAATAAATACGGCCTTTTAAAATTTAAATGCTCCAGCGATTTCATTCCGTCAACCCCTTAGAACCCACCAAGAGCTAAATTCAGGTGTTTGCGAGTAGTTTCATTTAAAACGGAGAGGGCTGCCTTCCGCCTGTGTTTTCTGTTGTACTGACATGAGAGTCAGGGCTCCGAGCTTTCGGTCTGCGAACTACATCACTGAGCCTCTTCTAAAAGCATTTAAATAAAAACACTCCAGCGACTGTACGCAATGTAAACATAATATCATTTTAAAGAGCTATATTAAGCGCATATGAGCTGCTTTTATATGGTTTACGGATGAGCTTCAGGGCTGGCGTTTCTTCGTCCGTGTTCACAAAACTACATATTTTAAAGGCATTTAAAAAATAAAAACACTCCAGCGATTGAACAGTAATAGTAGATTAGTGTATTGAAAACGTTAAAATGCTTGCTTATTTGTGCTGCATTTTTGTGGAAACGAATTAGCTAGTAAAGACTGTTTCATGAATATGGTCTCATCGTTTGAGCCACATAGTTCAACAAAGCACGGCCGTTTTTAATGACCAACTAATAACTTCTGCTATTTAACTGATAAGAGTTCTCAAAAAATGCAACTGTATTGAACATAGCACCCAATCACTCGTTTAATATTTTTTGTTCCCTGTCATTTCGCTGTATTTTATGTTTGATTTAGCACAGGTGCCCTCTTACGTCATACTCCGAAAGTCCCCTTAGGCATTTGTGCGCATGCGCGCTACTCATGAATGGTGCTTTATAGAGGACGCACAAAAATACAGATTAAAATCATTTATATTTAGGTTAAATGGAAGATATAGCTTGTGCTGCATGTTAGCTTGCAAATTATGCCCAAGAACATAATTTATTAAGCCATATGTCTTACTAACAAGAAACAATGCCTCTAACCACAGGTCACGTACGAAAAATAATGCCCCGTTTAAGCCATTCTGAAGGGGTGGAGCGGAAAATGAAAATAAATACGGCCTTTTAAAATTTAAATGCTCCAGCGATTTCATTCCGTCAACCCCTTAGAACCCACCAAGAGCTAAATTCAGGTGTTTGCGAGTAGTTTCATTTAAAACGGAGAGGGCTGCCTTCCGCCTGTGTTTTCTGTTGTACTGACATGAGAGTCAGGGCTCCGAGCTTTCGGTCTGCGAACTACATCACTGAGCCTCTTCTAAAAGCATTTAAATAAAAACACTCCAGCGACTGTACGCAATGTAAACATAATATCATTTTAAAGAGCTATATTAAGCGCATATGAGCTGCTTTTATATGGTTTACGGATGAGCTTCAGGGCTGGCGTTTCTTCGTCCGTGTTCACAAAACTACATATTTTAAAGGCATTTAAAAAATAAAAACACTCCAGCGATTGAACAGTAATAGTAGATTAGTGTATTGAAAACGTTAAAATGCTTGCTTATTTGTGCTGCATTTTTGTGGAAACGAATTAGCTAGTAAAGACTGTTTCATGAATATGGTCTCATCGTTTGAGCCACATAGTTCAACAAAGCACGGCCGTTTTTAATGACCAACTAATAACTTCTGCTATTTAACTGATAAGAGTTCTCAAAAAATGCAACTGTATTGAACATAGCACCCAATCACTCGTTTAATATTTTTTGTTCCCTGTCATTTCGCTGTATTTTATGTTTGATTTAGCACAGGTGCCCTCTTACGTCATACTCCGAAAGTCCCCTTAGGCATTTGTGCGCATGCGCGCTACTCATGAATGGTGCTTTATAGAGGACGCACAAAAATACAGATTAAAATCATTTATATTTAGGTTAAATGGAAGATATAGCTTGTGCTGCATGTTAGCTTGCAAATTATGCCCAAGAACATAATTTATTAAGCCATATGTCTTACTAACAAGAAACAATGCCTCTAACCACAGGTCACGTACGAAAAATAATGCCCCGTTTAAGCCATTCTGAAGGGGTGGAGCGGAAAATGAAAATAAATACGGCCTTTTAAAATTTAAATGCTCCAGCGATTTCATTCCGTCAACCCCTTAGAACCCACCAAGAGCTAAATTCAGGTGTTTGCGAGTAGTTTCATTTAAAACGGAGAGGGCTGCCTTCCGCCTGTGTTTTCTGTTGTACTGACATGAGAGTCAGGGCTCCGAGCTTTCGGTCTGCGAACTACATCACTGAGCCTCTTCTAAAAGCATTTAAATAAAAACACTCCAGCGACTGTACGCAATGTAAACATAATATCATTTTAAAGAGCTATATTAAGCGCATATGAGCTGCTTTTATATGGTTTACGGATGAGCTTCAGGGCTGGCGTTTCTTCGTCCGTGTTCACAAAACTACATATTTTAAAGGCATTTAAAAAATAAAAACACTCCAGCGATTGAACAGTAATAGTAGATTAGTGTATTGAAAACGTTAAAATGCTTGCTTATTTGTGCTGCATTTTTGTGGAAACGAATTAGCTAGTAAAGACTGTTTCATGAATATGGTCTCATCGTTTGAGCCACATAGTTCAACAAAGCACGGCCGTTTTTAATGACCAACTAATAACTTCTGCTATTTAACTGATAAGAGTTCTCAAAAAATGCAACTGTATTGAACATAGCACCCAATCACTCGTTTAATATTTTTTGTTCCCTGTCATTTCGCTGTATTTTATGTTTGATTTAGCACAGGTGCCCTCTTACGTCATACTCCGAAAGTCCCCTTAGGCATTTGTGCGCATGCGCGCTACTCATGAATGGTGCTTTATAGAGGACGCACAAAAATACAGATTAAAATCATTTATATTTAGGTTAAATGGAAGATATAGCTTGTGCTGCATGTTAGCTTGCAAATTATGCCCAAGAACATAATTTATTAAGCCATATGTCTTACTAACAAGAAACAATGCCTCTAACCACAGGTCACGTACGAAAAATAATGCCCCGTTTAAGCCATTCTGAAGGGGTGGAGCGGAAAATGAAAATAAATACGGCCTTTTAAAATTTAAATGCTCCAGCGATTTCATTCCGTCAACCCCTTAGAACCCACCAAGAGCTAAATTCAGGTGTTTGCGAGTAGTTTCATTTAAAACGGAGAGGGCTGCCTTCCGCCTGTGTTTTCTGTTGTACTGACATGAGAGTCAGGGCTCCGAGCTTTCGGTCTGCGAACTACATCACTGAGCCTCTTCTAAAAGCATTTAAATAAAAACACTCCAGCGACTGTACGCAATGTAAACATAATATCATTTTAAAGAGCTATATTAAGCGCATATGAGCTGCTTTTATATGGTTTACGGATGAGCTTCAGGGCTGGCGTTTCTTCGTCCGTGTTCACAAAACTACATATTTTAAAGGCATTTAAAAAATAAAAACACTCCAGCGATTGAACAGTAATAGTAGATTAGTGTATTGAAAACGTTAAAATGCTTGCTTATTTGTGCTGCATTTTTGTGGAAACGAATTAGCTAGTAAAGACTGTTTCATGAATATGGTCTCATCGTTTGAGCCACATAGTTCAACAAAGCACGGCCGTTTTTAATGACCAACTAATAACTTCTGCTATTTAACTGATAAGAGTTCTCAAAAAATGCAACTGTATTGAACATAGCACCCAATCACTCGTTTAATATTTTTTGTTCCCTGTCATTTCGCTGTATTTTATGTTTGATTTAGCACAGGTGCCCTCTTACGTCATACTCCGAAAGTCCCCTTAGGCATTTGTGCGCATGCGCGCTACTCATGAATGGTGCTTTATAGAGGACGCACAAAAATACAGATTAAAATCATTTATATTTAGGTTAAATGGAAGATATAGCTTGTGCTGCATGTTAGCTTGCAAATTATGCCCAAGAACATAATTTATTAAGCCATATGTCTTACTAACAAGAAACAATGCCTCTAACCACAGGTCACGTACGAAAAATAATGCCCCGTTTAAGCCATTCTGAAGGGGTGGAGCGGAAAATGAAAATAAATACGGCCTTTTAAAATTTAAATGCTCCAGCGATTTCATTCCGTCAACCCCTTAGAACCCACCAAGAGCTAAATTCAGGTGTTTGCGAGTAGTTTCATTTAAAACGGAGAGGGCTGCCTTCCGCCTGTGTTTTCTGTTGTACTGACATGAGAGTCAGGGCTCCGAGCTTTCGGTCTGCGAACTACATCACTGAGCCTCTTCTAAAAGCATTTAAATAAAAACACTCCAGCGACTGTACGCAATGTAAACATAATATCATTTTAAAGAGCTATATTAAGCGCATATGAGCTGCTTTTATATGGTTTACGGATGAGCTTCAGGGCTGGCGTTTCTTCGTCCGTGTTCACAAAACTACATATTTTAAAGGCATTTAAAAAATAAAAACACTCCAGCGATTGAACAGTAATAGTAGATTAGTGTATTGAAAACGTTAAAATGCTTGCTTATTTGTGCTGCATTTTTGTGGAAACGAATTAGCTAGTAAAGACTGTTTCATGAATATGGTCTCATCGTTTGAGCCACATAGTTCAACAAAGCACGGCCGTTTTTAATGACCAACTAATAACTTCTGCTATTTAACTGATAAGAGTTCTCAAAAAATGCAACTGTATTGAACATAGCACCCAATCACTCGTTTAATATTTTTTGTTCCCTGTCATTTCGCTGTATTTTATGTTTGATTTAGCACAGGTGCCCTCTTACGTCATACTCCGAAAGTCCCCTTAGGCATTTGTGCGCATGCGCGCTACTCATGAATGGTGCTTTATAGAGGACGCACAAAAATACAGATTAAAATCATTTATATTTAGGTTAAATGGAAGATATAGCTTGTGCTGCATGTTAGCTTGCAAATTATGCCCAAGAACATAATTTATTAAGCCATATGTCTTACTAACAAGAAACAATGCCTCTAACCACAGGTCACGTACGAAAAATAATGCCCCGTTTAAGCCATTCTGAAGGGGTGGAGCGGAAAATGAAAATAAATACGGCCTTTTAAAATTTAAATGCTCCAGCGATTTCATTCCGTCAACCCCTTAGAACCCACCAAGAGCTAAATTCAGGTGTTTGCGAGTAGTTTCATTTAAAACGGAGAGGGCTGCCTTCCGCCTGTGTTTTCTGTTGTACTGACATGAGAGTCAGGGCTCCGAGCTTTCGGTCTGCGAACTACATCACTGAGCCTCTTCTAAAAGCATTTAAATAAAAACACTCCAGCGACTGTACGCAATGTAAACATAATATCATTTTAAAGAGCTATATTAAGCGCATATGAGCTGCTTTTATATGGTTTACGGATGAGCTTCAGGGCTGGCGTTTCTTCGTCCGTGTTCACAAAACTACATATTTTAAAGGCATTTAAAAAATAAAAACACTCCAGCGATTGAACAGTAATAGTAGATTAGTGTATTGAAAACGTTAAAATGCTTGCTTATTTGTGCTGCATTTTTGTGGAAACGAATTAGCTAGTAAAGACTGTTTCATGAATATGGTCTCATCGTTTGAGCCACATAGTTCAACAAAGCACGGCCGTTTTTAACGACCAACTAATAACTTCTGCTATTTAACTGATAAGAGTTCTCAAAAAATGCAACTGTATTGAACATAGCACCCAATCACTCGTTTAATATTTTTTGTTCCCTGTCATTTCGCTGTATTTTATGTTTGATTTAGCACAGGTGCCCTCTTACGTCATACTCCGAAAGTCCCCTTAGGCATTTGTGCGCATGCGCGCTACTCATGAATGGTGCTTTATAGAGGACGCACAAAAATACAGATTAAAATCATTTATATTTAGGTTAAATGGAAGATATAGCTTGTGCTGCATGTTAGCTTGCAAATTATGCCCAAGAACATAATTTATTAAGCCATATGTCTTACTAACAAGAAACAATGCCTCTAACCACAGGTCACGTACGAAAAATAATGCCCCGTTTAAGCCATTCTGAAGGGGTGGAGCGGAAAATGAAAATAAATACGGCCTTTTAAAATTTAAATGCTCCAGCGATTTCATTCCGTCAACCCCTTAGAACCCACCAAGAGCTAAATTCAGGTGTTTGCGAGTAGTTTCATTTAAAACGGAGAGGGCTGCCTTCCGCCTGTGTTTTCTGTTGTACTGACATGAGAGTCAGGGCTCCGAGCTTTCGGTCTGCGAACTACATCACTGAGCCTCTTCTAAAAGCATTTAAATAAAAACACTCCAGCGACTGTACGCAATGTAAACATAATATCATTTTAAAGAGCTATATTAAGCGCATATGAGCTGCTTTTATATGGTTTACGGATGAGCTTCAGGGCTGGCGTTTCTTCGTCCGTGTTCACAAAACTACATATTTTAAAGGCATTTAAAAAATAAAAACACTCCAGCGATTGAACAGTAATAGTAGATTAGTGTATTGAAAACGTTAAAATGCTTGCTTATTTGTGCTGCATTTTTGTGGAAACGAATTAGCTAGTAAAGACTGTTTCATGAATATGGTCTCATCGTTTGAGCCACATAGTTCAACAAAGCACGGCCGTTTTTAATGACCAACTAATAACTTCTGCTATTTAACTGATAAGAGTTCTCAAAAAATGCAACTGTATTGAACATAGCACCCAATCACTCGTTTAATATTTTTTGTTCCCTGTCATTTCGCTGTATTTTATGTTTGATTTAGCACAGGTGCCCTCTTACGTCATACTCCGAAAGTCCCCTTAGGCATTTGTGCGCATGCGCGCTACTCATGAATGGTGCTTTATAGAGGACGCACAAAAATACAGATTAAAATCATTTATATTTAGGTTAAATGGAAGATATAGCTTGTGCTGCATGTTAGCTTGCAAATTATGCCCAAGAACATAATTTATTAAGCCATATGTCTTACTAACAAGAAACAATGCCTCTAACCACAGGTCACGTACGAAAAATAATGCCCCGTTTAAGCCATTCTGAAGGGGTGGAGCGGAAAATGAAAATAAATACGGCCTTTTAAAATTTAAATGCTCCAGCGATTTCATTCCGTCAACCCCTTAGAACCCACCAAGAGCTAAATTCAGGTGTTTGCGAGTAGTTTCATTTAAAACGGAGAGGGCTGCCTTCCGCCTGTGTTTTCTGTTGTACTGACATGAGAGTCAGGGCTCCGAGCTTTCGGTCTGCGAACTACATCACTGAGCCTCTTCTAAAAGCATTTAAATAAAAACACTCCAGCGACTGTACGCAATGTAAACATAATATCATTTTAAAGAGCTATATTAAGCGCATATGAGCTGCTTTTATATGGTTTACGGATGAGCTTCAGGGCTGGCGTTTCTTCGTCCGTGTTCACAAAACTACATATTTTAAAGGCATTTAAAAAATAAAAACACTCCAGCGATTGAACAGTAATAGTAGATTAGTGTATTGAAAACGTTAAAATGCTTGCTTATTTGTGCTGCATTTTTGTGGAAACGAATTAGCTAGTAAAGACTGTTTCATGAATATGGTCTCATCGTTTGAGCCACATAGTTCAACAAAGCACGGCCGTTTTTAATGACCAACTAATAACTTCTGCTATTTAACTGATAAGAGTTCTCAAAAAATGCAACTGTATTGAACATAGCACCCAATCACTCGTTTAATATGTTTTGTTCCCTGTCATTTCGCTGTATTTTATGTTTGATTTAGCACAGGTGCCCTCTTACGTCATACTCCGAAAGTCCCCTTAGGCATTTGTGCGCATGCGCGCTACTCATGAATGGTGCTTTATAGAGGACGCACAAAAATACAGATTAAAATCATTTATATTTAGGTTAAATGGAAGATATAGCTTGTGCTGCATGTTAGCTTGCAAATTATGCCCAAGAACATAATTTATTAAGCCATATGTCTTACTAACAAGAAACAATGCCTCTAACCACAGGTCACGTACGAAAAATAATGCCCCGTTTAAGCCATTCTGAAGGGGTGGAGCGGAAAATGAAAATAAATACGGCCTTTTAAAATTTAAATGCTCCAGCGATTTCATTCCGTCAACCCCTTAGAACCCACCAAGAGCTAAATTCAGGTGTTTGCGAGTAGTTTCATTTAAAACGGAGAGGGCTGCCTTCCGCCTGTGTTTTCTGTTGTACTGACATGAGAGTCAGGGCTCCGAGCTTTCGGTCTGCGAACTACATCACTGAGCCTCTTCTAAAAGCATTTAAATAAAAACACTCCAGCGACTGTACGCAATGTAAACATAATATCATTTTAAAGAGCTATATTAAGCGCATATGAGCTGCTTTTATATGGTTTACGGATGAGCTTCAGGGCTGGCGTTTCTTCGTCCGTGTTCACAAAACTACATATTTTAAAGGCATTTAAAAAATAAAAACACTCCAGCGATTGAACAGTAATAGTAGATTAGTGTATTGAAAACGTTAAAATGCTTGCTTATTTGTGCTGCATTTTTGTGGAAACGAATTAGCTAGTAAAGACTGTTTCATGAATATGGTCTCATCGTTTGAGCCACATAGTTCAACAAAGCACGGCCGTTTTTAATGACCAACTAATAACTTCTGCTATTTAACTGATAAGAGTTCTCAAAAAATGCAACTGTATTGAACATAGCACCCAATCACTCGTTTAATATTTTTTGTTCCCTGTCATTTCGCTGTATTTTATGTTTGATTTAGCACAGGTGCCCTCTTACGTCATACTCCGAAAGTCCCCTTAGGCATTTGTGCGCATGCGCGCTACTCATGAATGGTGCTTTATAGAGGACGCACAAAAATACAGATTAAAATCATTTATATTTAGGTTAAATGGAAGATATAGCTTGTGCTGCATGTTAGCTTGCAAATTATGCCCAAGAACATAATTTATTAAGCCATATGTCTTACTAACAAGAAACAATGCCTCTAACCACAGGTCACGTACGAAAAATAATGCCCCGTTTAAGCCATTCTGAAGGGGTGGAGCGGAAAATGAAAATAAATACGGCCTTTTAAAATTTAAATGCTCCAGCGATTTCATTCCGTCAACCCCTTAGAACCCACCAAGAGCTAAATTCAGGTGTTTGCGAGTAGTTTCATTTAAAACGGAGAGGGCTGCCTTCCGCCTGTGTTTTCTGTTGTACTGACATGAGAGTCAGGGCTCCGAGCTTTCGGTCTGCGAACTACATCACTGAGCCTCTTCTAAAAGCATTTAAATAAAAACACTCCAGCGACTGTACGCAATGTAAACATAATATCATTTTAAAGAGCTATATTAAGCGCATATGAGCTGCTTTTATATGGTTTACGGATGAGCTTCAGGGCTGGCGTTTCTTCGTCCGTGTTCACAAAACTACATATTTTAAAGGCATTTAAAAAATAAAAACACTCCAGCGATTGAACAGTAATAGTAGATTAGTGTATTGAAAACGTTAAAATGCTTGCTTATTTGTGCTGCATTTTTGTGGAAACGAATTAGCTAGTAAAGACTGTTTCATGAATATGGTCTCATCGTTTGAGCCACATAGTTCAACAAAGCACGGCCGTTTTTAATGACCAACTAATAACTTCTGCTATTTAACTGATAAGAGTTCTCAAAAAATGCAACTGTATTGAACATAGCACCCAATCACTCGTTTAATATTTTTTGTTCCCTGTCATTTCGCTGTATTTTATGTTTGATTTAGCACAGGTGCCCTCTTACGTCATACTCCGAAAGTCCCCTTAGGCATTTGTGCGCATGCGCGCTACTCATGAATGGTGCTTTATAGAGGACGCACAAAAATACAGATTAAAATCATTTATATTTAGGTTAAATGGAAGATATAGCTTGTGCTGCATGTTAGCTTGCAAATTATGCCCAAGAACATAATTTATTAAGCCATATGTCTTACTAACAAGAAACAATGCCTCTAACCACAGGTCACGTACGAAAAATAATGCCCCGTTTAAGCCATTCTGAAGGGGTGGAGCGGAAAATGAAAATAAATACGGCCTTTTAAAATTTAAATGCTCCAGCGATTTCATTCCGTCAACCCCTTAGAACCCACCAAGAGCTAAATTCAGGTGTTTGCGAGTAGTTTCATTTAAAACGGAGAGGGCTGCCTTCCGCCTGTGTTTTCTGTTGTACTGACATGAGAGTCAGGGCTCCGAGCTTTCGGTCTGCGAACTACATCACTGAGCCTCTTCTAAAAGCATTTAAATAAAAACACTCCAGCGACTGTACGCAATGTAAACATAATATCATTTTAAAGAGCTATATTAAGCGCATATGAGCTGCTTTTATATGGTTTACGGATGAGCTTCAGGGCTGGCGTTTCTTCGTCCGTGTTCACAAAACTACATATTTTAAAGGCATTTAAAAAATAAAAACACTCCAGCGATTGAACAGTAATAGTAGATTAGTGTATTGAAAACGTTAAAATGCTTGCTTATTTGTGCTGCATTTTTGTGGAAACGAATTAGCTAGTAAAGACTGTTTCATGAATATGGTCTCATCGTTTGAGCCACATAGTTCAACAAAGCACGGCCGTTTTTAATGACCAACTAATAACTTCTGCTATTTAACTGATAAGAGTTCTCAAAAAATGCAACTGTATTGAACATAGCACCCAATCACTCGTTTAATATTTTTTGTTCCCTGTCATTTCGCTGTATTTTATGTTTGATTTAGCACAGGTGCCCTCTTACGTCATACTCCGAAAGTCCCCTTAGGCATTTGTGCGCATGCGCGCTACTCATGAATGGTGCTTTATAGAGGACGCACAAAAATACAGATTAAAATCATTTATATTTAGGTTAAATGGAAGATATAGCTTGTGCTGCATGTTAGCTTGCAAATTATGCCCAAGAACATAATTTATTAAGCCATATGTCTTACTAACAAGAAACAATGCCTCTAACCACAGGTCACGTACGAAAAATAATGCCCCGTTTAAGCCATTCTGAAGGGGTGGAGCGGAAAATGAAAATAAATACGGCCTTTTAAAATTTAAATGCTCCAGCGATTTCATTCCGTCAACCCCTTAGAACCCACCAAGAGCTAAATTCAGGTGTTTGCGAGTAGTTTCATTTAAAACGGAGAGGGCTGCCTTCCGCCTGTGTTTTCTGTTGTACTGACATGAGAGTCAGGGCTCCGAGCTTTCGGTCTGCGAACTACATCACTGAGCCTCTTCTAAAAGCATTTAAATAAAAACACTCCAGCGACTGTACGCAATGTAAACATAATATCATTTTAAAGAGCTATATTAAGCGCATATGAGCTGCTTTTATATGGTTTACGGATGAGCTTCAGGGCTGGCGTTTCTTCGTCCGTGTTCACAAAACTACATATTTTAAAGGCATTTAAAAAATAAAAACACTCCAGCGATTGAACAGTAATAGTAGATTAGTGTATTGAAAACGTTAAAATGCTTGCTTATTTGTGCTGCATTTTTGTGGAAACGAATTAGCTAGTAAAGACTGTTTCATGAATATGGTCTCATCGTTTGAGCCACATAGTTCAACAAAGCACGGCCGTTTTTAACGACCAACTAATAACTTCTGCTATTTAACTGATAAGAGTTCTCAAAAAATGCAACTGTATTGAACATAGCACCCAATCACTCGTTTAATATTTTTTGTTCCCTGTCATTTCGCTGTATTTTATGTTTGATTTAGCACAGGTGCCCTCTTACGTCATACTCCGAAAGTCCCCTTAGGCATTTGTGCGCATGCGCGCTACTCATGAATGGTGCTTTATAGAGGACGCACAAAAATACAGATTAAAATCATTTATATTTAGGTTAAATGGAAGATATAGCTTGTGCTGCATGTTAGCTTGCAAATTATGCCCAAGAACATAATTTATTAAGCCATATGTCTTACTAACAAGAAACAATGCCTCTAACCACAGGTCACGTACGAAAAATAATGCCCCGTTTAAGCCATTCTGAAGGGGTGGAGCGGAAAATGAAAATAAATACGGCCTTTTAAAATTTAAATGCTCCAGCGATTTCATTCCGTCAACCCCTTAGAACCCACCAAGAGCTAAATTCAGGTGTTTGCGAGTAGTTTCATTTAAAACGGAGAGGGCTGCCTTCCGCCTGTGTTTTCTGTTGTACTGACATGAGAGTCAGGGCTCCGAGCTTTCGGTCTGCGAACTACATCACTGAGCCTCTTCTAAAAGCATTTAAATAAAAACACTCCAGCGACTGTACGCAATGTAAACATAATATCATTTTAAAGAGCTATATTAAGCGCATATGAGCTGCTTTTATATGGTTTACGGATGAGCTTCAGGGCTGGCGTTTCTTCGTCCGTGTTCACAAAACTACATATTTTAAAGGCATTTAAAAAATAAAAACACTCCAGCGACTGAACAGTAATAGTAGATTAGTGTATTGAAAACGTTAAAATGCTTGCTTATTTGTGCTGCATTTTTGTGGAAACGAATTAGCTAGTAAAGACTGTTTCATGAATATGGTCTCATCGTTTGAGCCACATAGTTCAACAAAGCACGGCCGTTTTTAACGACCAACTAATAACTTCTGCTATTTAACTGATAAGAGTTCTCAAAAAATGCAACTGTATTGAACATAGCACCCAATCACTCGTTTAATATTTTTTGTTCCCTGTCATTTCGCTGTATTTTATGTTTGATTTAGCACAGGTGCCCTCTTACGTCATACTCCGAAAGTCCCCTTAGGCATTTGTGCGCATGCGCGCTACTCATGAATGGTGCTTTATAGAGGACGCACAAAAATACAGATTAAAATCATTTATATTTAGGTTAAATGGAAGATATAGCTTGTGCTGCATGTTAGCTTGCAAATTATGCCCAAGAACATAATTTATTAAGCCATATGTCTTACTAACAAGAAACAATGCCTCTAACCACAGGTCACGTACGAAAAATAATGCCCCGTTTAAGCCATTCTGAAGGGGTGGAGCGGAAAATGAAAATAAATACGGCCTTTTAAAATTTAAATGCTCCAGCGATTTCATTCCGTCAACCCCTTAGAACCCACCAAGAGCTAAATTCAGGTGTTTGCGAGTAGTTTCATTTAAAACGGAGAGGGCTGCCTTCCGCCTGTGTTTTCTGTTGTACTGACATGAGAGTCAGGGCTCCGAGCTTTCGGTCTGCGAACTACATCACTGAGCCTCTTCTAAAAGCATTTAAATAAAAACACTCCAGCGACTGTACGCAATGTAAACATAATATCATTTTAAAGAGCTATATTAAGCGCATATGAGCTGCTTTTATATGGTTTACGGATGAGCTTCAGGGCTGGCGTTTCTTCGTCCGTGTTCACAAAACTACATATTTTAAAGGCATTTAAAAAATAAAAACACTCCAGCGACTGAACAGTAATAGTAGATTAGTGTATTGAAAACGTTAAAATGCTTGCTTATTTGTGCTGCATTTTTGTGGAAACGAATTAGCTAGTAAAGACTGTTTCATGAATATGGTCTCATCGTTTGAGCCACATAGTTCAACAAAGCACGGCCGTTTTTAACGACCAACTAATAACTTCTGCTATTTAACTGATAAGAGTTCTCAAAAAATGCAACTGTATTGAACATAGCACCCAATCACTCGTTTAATATTTTTTGTTCCCTGTCATTTCGCTGTATTTTATGTTTGATTTAGCACAGGTGCCCTCTTACGTCATACTCCGAAAGTCCCCTTAGGCATTTGTGCGCATGCGCGCTACTCATGAATGGTGCTTTATAGAGGACGCACAAAAATACAGATTAAAATCATTTATATTTAGGTTAAATGGAAGATATAGCTTGTGCTGCATGTTAGCTTGCAAATTATGCCCAAGAACATAATTTATTAAGCCATATGTCTTACTAACAAGAAACAATGCCTCTAACCACAGGTCACGTACGAAAAATAATGCCCCGTTTAAGCCATTCTGAAGGGGTGGAGCGGAAAATGAAAATAAATACGGCCTTTTAAAATTTAAATGCTCCAGCGATTTCATTCCGTCAACCCCTTAGAACCCACCAAGAGCTAAATTCAGGTGTTTGCGAGTAGTTTCATTTAAAACGGAGAGGGCTGCCTTCCGCCTGTGTTTTCTGTTGTACTGACATGAGAGTCAGGGCTCCGAGCTTTCGGTCTGCGAACTACATCACTGAGCCTCTTCTAAAAGCATTTAAATAAAAACACTCCAGCGACTGTACGCAATGTAAACATAATATCATTTTAAAGAGCTATATTAAGCGCATATGAGCTGCTTTTATATGGTTTACGGATGAGCTTCAGGGCTGGCGTTTCTTCGTCCGTGTTCACAAAACTACATATTTTAAAGGCATTTAAAAAATAAAAACACTCCAGCGATTGAACAGTAATAGTAGATTAGTGTATTGAAAACGTTAAAATGCTTGCTTATTTGTGCTGCATTTTTGTGGAAACGAATTAGCTAGTAAAGACTGTTTCATGAATATGGTCTCATCGTTTGAGCCACATAGTTCAACAAAGCACGGCCGTTTTTAACGACCAACTAATAACTTCTGCTATTTAACTGATAAGAGTTCTCAAAAAATGCAACTGTATTGAACATAGCACCCAATCACTCGTTTAATATTTTTTGTTCCCTGTCATTTCGCTGTATTTTATGTTTGATTTAGCACAGGTGCCCTCTTACGTCATACTCCGAAAGTCCCCTTAGGCATTTGTGCGCATGCGCGCTACTCATGAATGGTGCTTTATAGAGGACGCACAAAAATACAGATTAAAATCATTTATATTTAGGTTAAATGGAAGATATAGCTTGTGCTGCATGTTAGCTTGCAAATTATGCCCAAGAACATAATTTATTAAGCCATATGTCTTACTAACAAGAAACAATGCCTCTAACCACAGGTCACGTACGAAAAATAATGCCCCGTTTAAGCCATTCTGAAGGGGTGGAGCGGAAAATGAAAATAAATACGGCCTTTTAAAATTTAAATGCTCCAGCGATTTCATTCCGTCAACCCCTTAGAACCCACCAAGAGCTAAATTCAGGTGTTTGCGAGTAGTTTCATTTAAAACGGAGAGGGCTGCCTTCCGCCTGTGTTTTCTGTTGTACTGACATGAGAGTCAGGGCTCCGAGCTTTCGGTCTGCGAACTACATCACTGAGCCTCTTCTAAAAGCATTTAAATAAAAACACTCCAGCGACTGTACGCAATGTAAACATAATATCATTTTAAAGAGCTATATTAAGCGCATATGAGCTGCTTTTATATGGTTTACGGATGAGCTTCAGGGCTGGCGTTTCTTCGTCCGTGTTCACAAAACTACATATTTTAAAGGCATTTAAAAAATAAAAACACTCCAGCGATTGAACAGTAATAGTAGATTAGTGTATTGAAAACGTTAAAATGCTTGCTTATTTGTGCTGCATTTTTGTGGAAACGAATTAGCTAGTAAAGACTGTTTCATGAATATGGTCTCATCGTTTGAGCCACATAGTTCAACAAAGCACGGCCGTTTTTAATGACCAACTAATAACTTCTGCTATTTAACTGATAAGAGTTCTCAAAAAATGCAACTGTATTGAACATAGCACCCAATCACTCGTTTAATATTTTTTGTTCCCTGTCATTTCGCTGTATTTTATGTTTGATTTAGCACAGGTGCCCTCTTACGTCATACTCCGAAAGTCCCCTTAGGCATTTGTGCGCATGCGCGCTACTCATGAATGGTGCTTTATAGAGGACGCACAAAAATACAGATTAAAATCATTTATATTTAGGTTAAATGGAAGATATAGCTTGTGCTGCATGTTAGCTTGCAAATTATGCCCAAGAACATAATTTATTAAGCCATATGTCTTACTAACAAGAAACAATGCCTCTAACCACAGGTCACGTACGAAAAATAATGCCCCGTTTAAGCCATTCTGAAGGGGTGGAGCGGAAAATGAAAATAAATACGGCCTTTTAAAATTTAAATGCTCCAGCGATTTCATTCCGTCAACCCCTTAGAACCCACCAAGAGCTAAATTCAGGTGTTTGCGAGTAGTTTCATTTAAAACGGAGAGGGCTGCCTTCCGCCTGTGTTTTCTGTTGTACTGACATGAGAGTCAGGGCTCCGAGCTTTCGGTCTGCGAACTACATCACTGAGCCTCTTCTAAAAGCATTTAAATAAAAACACTCCAGCGACTGTACGCAATGTAAACATAATATCATTTTAAAGAGCTATATTAAGCGCATATGAGCTGCTTTTATATGGTTTACGGATGAGCTTCAGGGCTGGCGTTTCTTCGTCCGTGTTCACAAAACTACATATTTTAAAGGCATTTAAAAAATAAAAACACTCCAGCGACTGAACAGTAATAGTAGATTAGTGTATTGAAAACGTTAAAATGCTTGCTTATTTGTGCTGCATTTTTGTGGAAACGAATTAGCTAGTAAAGACTGTTTCATGAATATGGTCTCATCGTTTGAGCCACATAGTTCAACAAAGCACGGCCGTTTTTAACGACCAACTAATAACTTCTGCTATTTAACTGATAAGAGTTCTCAAAAAATGCAACTGTATTGAACATAGCACCCAATCACTCGTTTAATATTTTTTGTTCCCTGTCATTTCGCTGTATTTTATGTTTGATTTAGCACAGGTGCCCTCTTACGTCATACTCCGAAAGTCCCCTTAGGCATTTGTGCGCATGCGCGCTACTCATGAATGGTGCTTTATAGAGGACGCACAAAAATACAGATTAAAATCATTTATATTTAGGTTAAATGGAAGATATAGCTTGTGCTGCATGTTAGCTTGCAAATTATGCCCAAGAACATAATTTATTAAGCCATATGTCTTACTAACAAGAAACAATGCCTCTAACCACAGGTCACGTACGAAAAATAATGCCCCGTTTAAGCCATTCTGAAGGGGTGGAGCGGAAAATGAAAATAAATACGGCCTTTTAAAATTTAAATGCTCCAGCGATTTCATTCCGTCAACCCCTTAGAACCCACCAAGAGCTAAATTCAGGTGTTTGCGAGTAGTTTCATTTAAAACGGAGAGGGCTGCCTTCCGCCTGTGTTTTCTGTTGTACTGACATGAGAGTCAGGGCTCCGAGCTTTCGGTCTGCGAACTACATCACTGAGCCTCTTCTAAAAGCATTTAAATAAAAACACTCCAGCGACTGTACGCAATGTAAACATAATATCATTTTAAAGAGCTATATTAAGCGCATATGAGCTGCTTTTATATGGTTTACGGATGAGCTTCAGGGCTGGCGTTTCTTCGTCCGTGTTCACAAAACTACATATTTTAAAGGCATTTAAAAAATAAAAACACTCCAGCGATTGAACAGTAATAGTAGATTAGTGTATTGAAAACGTTAAAATGCTTGCTTATTTGTGCTGCATTTTTGTGGAAACGAATTAGCTAGTAAAGACTGTTTCATGAATATGGTCTCATCGTTTGAGCCACATAGTTCAACAAAGCACGGCCGTTTTTAACGACCAACTAATAACTTCTGCTATTTAACTGATAAGAGTTCTCAAAAAATGCAACTGTATTGAACATAGCACCCAATCACTCGTTTAATATTTTTTGTTCCCTGTCATTTCGCTGTATTTTATGTTTGATTTAGCACAGGTGCCCTCTTACGTCATACTCCGAAAGTCCCCTTAGGCATTTGTGCGCATGCGCGCTACTCATGAATGGTGCTTTATAGAGGACGCACAAAAATACAGATTAAAATCATTTATATTTAGGTTAAATGGAAGATATAGCTTGTGCTGCATGTTAGCTTGCAAATTATGCCCAAGAACATAATTTATTAAGCCATATGTCTTACTAACAAGAAACAATGCCTCTAACCACAGGTCACGTACGAAAAATAATGCCCCGTTTAAGCCATTCTGAAGGGGTGGAGCGGAAAATGAAAATAAATACGGCCTTTTAAAATTTAAATGCTCCAGCGATTTCATTCCGTCAACCCCTTAGAACCCACCAAGAGCTAAATTCAGGTGTTTGCGAGTAGTTTCATTTAAAACGGAGAGGGCTGCCTTCCGCCTGTGTTTTCTGTTGTACTGACATGAGAGTCAGGGCTCCGAGCTTTCGGTCTGCGAACTACATCACTGAGCCTCTTCTAAAAGCATTTAAATAAAAACACTCCAGCGACTGTACGCAATGTAAACATAATATCATTTTAAAGAGCTATATTAAGCGCATATGAGCTGCTTTTATATGGTTTACGGATGAGCTTCAGGGCTGGCGTTTCTTCGTCCGTGTTCACAAAACTACATATTTTAAAGGCATTTAAAAAATAAAAACACTCCAGCGATTGAACAGTAATAGTAGATTAGTGTATTGAAAACGTTAAAATGCTTGCTTATTTGTGCTGCATTTTTGTGGAAACGAATTAGCTAGTAAAGACTGTTTCATGAATATGGTCTCATCGTTTGAGCCACATAGTTCAACAAAGCACGGCCGTTTTTAACGACCAACTAATAACTTCTGCTATTTAACTGATAAGAGTTCTCAAAAAATGCAACTGTATTGAACATAGCACCCAATCACTCGTTTAATATTTTTTGTTCCCTGTCATTTCGCTGTATTTTATGTTTGATTTAGCACAGGTGCCCTCTTACGTCATACTCCGAAAGTCCCCTTAGGCATTTGTGCGCATGCGCGCTACTCATGAATGGTGCTTTATAGAGGACGCACAAAAATACAGATTAAAATCATTTATATTTAGGTTAAATGGAAGATATAGCTTGTGCTGCATGTTAGCTTGCAAATTATGCCCAAGAACATAATTTATTAAGCCATATGTCTTACTAACAAGAAACAATGCCTCTAACCACAGGTCACGTACGAAAAATAATGCCCCGTTTAAGCCATTCTGAAGGGGTGGAGCGGAAAATGAAAATAAATACGGCCTTTTAAAATTTAAATGCTCCAGCGATTTCATTCCGTCAACCCCTTAGAACCCACCAAGAGCTAAATTCAGGTGTTTGCGAGTAGTTTCATTTAAAACGGAGAGGGCTGCCTTCCGCCTGTGTTTTCTGTTGTACTGACATGAGAGTCAGGGCTCCGAGCTTTCGGTCTGCGAACTACATCACTGAGCCTCTTCTAAAAGCATTTAAATAAAAACACTCCAGCGACTGTACGCAATGTAAACATAATATCATTTTAAAGAGCTATATTAAGCGCATATGAGCTGCTTTTATATGGTTTACGGATGAGCTTCAGGGCTGGCGTTTCTTCGTCCGTGTTCACAAAACTACATATTTTAAAGGCATTTAAAAAATAAAAACACTCCAGCGATTGAACAGTAATAGTAGATTAGTGTATTGAAAACGTTAAAATGCTTGCTTATTTGTGCTGCATTTTTGTGGAAACGAATTAGCTAGTAAAGACTGTTTCATGAATATGGTCTCATCGTTTGAGCCACATAGTTCAACAAAGCACGGCCGTTTTTAATGACCAACTAATAACTTCTGCTATTTAACTGATAAGAGTTCTCAAAAAATGCAACTGTATTGAACATAGCACCCAATCACTCGTTTAATATTTTTTGTTCCCTGTCATTTCGCTGTATTTTATGTTTGATTTAGCACAGGTGCCCTCTTACGTCATACTCCGAAAGTCCCCTTAGGCATTTGTGCGCATGCGCGCTACTCATGAATGGTGCTTTATAGAGGACGCACAAAAATACAGATTAAAATCATTTATATTTAGGTTAAATGGAAGATATAGCTTGTGCTGCATGTTAGCTTGCAAATTATGCCCAAGAACATAATTTATTAAGCCATATGTCTTACTAACAAGAAACAATGCCTCTAACCACAGGTCACGTACGAAAAATAATGCCCCGTTTAAGCCATTCTGAAGGGGTGGAGCGGAAAATGAAAATAAATACGGCCTTTTAAAATTTAAATGCTCCAGCGATTTCATTCCGTCAACCCCTTAGAACCCACCAAGAGCTAAATTCAGGTGTTTGCGAGTAGTTTCATTTAAAACGGAGAGGGCTGCCTTCCGCCTGTGTTTTCTGTTGTACTGACATGAGAGTCAGGGCTCCGAGCTTTCGGTCTGCGAACTACATCACTGAGCCTCTTCTAAAAGCATTTAAATAAAAACACTCCAGCGACTGTACGCAATGTAAACATAATATCATTTTAAAGAGCTATATTAAGCGCATATGAGCTGCTTTTATATGGTTTACGGATGAGCTTCAGGGCTGGCGTTTCTTCGTCCGTGTTCACAAAACTACATATTTTAAAGGCATTTAAAAAATAAAAACACTCCAGCGATTGAACAGTAATAGTAGATTAGTGTATTGAAAACGTTAAAATGCTTGCTTATTTGTGCTGCATTTTTGTGGAAACGAATTAGCTAGTAAAGACTGTTTCATGAATATGGTCTCATCGTTTGAGCCACATAGTTCAACAAAGCACGGCCGTTTTTAATGACCAACTAATAACTTCTGCTATTTAACTGATAAGAGTTCTCAAAAAATGCAACTGTATTGAACATAGCACCCAATCACTCGTTTAATATTTTTTGTTCCCTGTCATTTCGCTGTATTTTATGTTTGATTTAGCACAGGTGCCCTCTTACGTCATACTCCGAAAGTCCCCTTAGGCATTTGTGCGCATGCGCGCTACTCATGAATGGTGCTTTATAGAGGACGCACAAAAATACAGATTAAAATCATTTATATTTAGGTTAAATGGAAGATATAGCTTGTGCTGCATGTTAGCTTGCAAATTATGCCCAAGAACATAATTTATTAAGCCATATGTCTTACTAACAAGAAACAATGCCTCTAACCACAGGTCACGTACGAAAAATAATGCCCCGTTTAAGCCATTCTGAAGGGGTGGAGCGGAAAATGAAAATAAATACGGCCTTTTAAAATTTAAATGCTCCAGCGATTTCATTCCGTCAACCCCTTAGAACCCACCAAGAGCTAAATTCAGGTGTTTGCGAGTAGTTTCATTTAAAACGGAGAGGGCTGCCTTCCGCCTGTGTTTTCTGTTGTACTGACATGAGAGTCAGGGCTCCGAGCTTTCGGTCTGCGAACTACATCACTGAGCCTCTTCTAAAAGCATTTAAATAAAAACACTCCAGCGACTGTACGCAATGTAAACATAATATCATTTTAAAGAGCTATATTAAGCGCATATGAGCTGCTTTTATATGGTTTACGGATGAGCTTCAGGGCTGGCGTTTCTTCGTCCGTGTTCACAAAACTACATATTTTAAAGGCATTTAAAAAATAAAAACACTCCAGCGATTGAACAGTAATAGTAGATTAGTGTATTGAAAACGTTAAAATGCTTGCTTATTTGTGCTGCATTTTTGTGGAAACGAATTAGCTAGTAAAGACTGTTTCATGAATATGGTCTCATCGTTTGAGCCACATAGTTCAACAAAGCACGGCCGTTTTTAACGACCAACTAATAACTTCTGCTATTTAACTGATAAGAGTTCTCAAAAAATGCAACTGTATTGAACATAGCACCCAATCACTCGTTTAATATTTTTTGTTCCCTGTCATTTCGCTGTATTTTATGTTTGATTTAGCACAGGTGCCCTCTTACGTCATACTCCGAAAGTCCCCTTAGGCATTTGTGCGCATGCGCGCTACTCATGAATGGTGCTTTATAGAGGACGCACAAAAATACAGATTAAAATCATTTATATTTAGGTTAAATGGAAGATATAGCTTGTGCTGCATGTTAGCTTGCAAATTATGCCCAAGAACATAATTTATTAAGCCATATGTCTTACTAACAAGAAACAATGCCTCTAACCACAGGTCACGTACGAAAAATAATGCCCCGTTTAAGCCATTCTGAAGGGGTGGAGCGGAAAATGAAAATAAATACGGCCTTTTAAAATTTAAATGCTCCAGCGATTTCATTCCGTCAACCCCTTAGAACCCACCAAGAGCTAAATTCAGGTGTTTGCGAGTAGTTTCATTTAAAACGGAGAGGGCTGCCTTCCGCCTGTGTTTTCTGTTGTACTGACATGAGAGTCAGGGCTCCGAGCTTTCGGTCTGCGAACTACATCACTGAGCCTCTTCTAAAAGCATTTAAATAAAAACACTCCAGCGACTGTACGCAATGTAAACATAATATCATTTTAAAGAGCTATATTAAGCGCATATGAGCTGCTTTTATATGGTTTACGGATGAGCTTCAGGGCTGGCGTTTCTTCGTCCGTGTTCACAAAACTACATATTTTAAAGGCATTTAAAAAATAAAAACACTCCAGCGATTGAACAGTAATAGTAGATTAGTGTATTGAAAACGTTAAAATGCTTGCTTATTTGTGCTGCATTTTTGTGGAAACGAATTAGCTAGTAAAGACTGTTTCATGAATATGGTCTCATCGTTTGAGCCACATAGTTCAACAAAGCACGGCCGTTTTTAACGACCAACTAATAACTTCTGCTATTTAACTGATAAGAGTTCTCAAAAAATGCAACTGTATTGAACATAGCACCCAATCACTCGTTTAATATTTTTTGTTCCCTGTCATTTCGCTGTATTTTATGTTTGATTTAGCACAGGTGCCCTCTTACGTCATACTCCGAAAGTCCCCTTAGGCATTTGTGCGCATGCGCGCTACTCATGAATGGTGCTTTATAGAGGACGCACAAAAATACAGATTAAAATCATTTATATTTAGGTTAAATGGAAGATATAGCTTGTGCTGCATGTTAGCTTGCAAATTATGCCCAAGAACATAATTTATTAAGCCATATGTCTTACTAACAAGAAACAATGCCTCTAACCACAGGTCACGTACGAAAAATAATGCCCCGTTTAAGCCATTCTGAAGGGGTGGAGCGGAAAATGAAAATAAATACGGCCTTTTAAAATTTAAATGCTCCAGCGATTTCATTCCGTCAACCCCTTAGAACCCACCAAGAGCTAAATTCAGGTGTTTGCGAGTAGTTTCATTTAAAACGGAGAGGGCTGCCTTCCGCCTGTGTTTTCTGTTGTACTGACATGAGAGTCAGGGCTCCGAGCTTTCGGTCTGCGAACTACATCACTGAGCCTCTTCTAAAAGCATTTAAATAAAAACACTCCAGCGACTGTACGCAATGTAAACATAATATCATTTTAAAGAGCTATATTAAGCGCATATGAGCTGCTTTTATATGGTTTACGGATGAGCTTCAGGGCTGGCGTTTCTTCGTCCGTGTTCACAAAACTACATATTTTAAAGGCATTTAAAAAATAAAAACACTCCAGCGATTGAACAGTAATAGTAGATTAGTGTATTGAAAACGTTAAAATGCTTGCTTATTTGTGCTGCATTTTTGTGGAAACGAATTAGCTAGTAAAGACTGTTTCATGAATATGGTCTCATCGTTTGAGCCACATAGTTCAACAAAGCACGGCCGTTTTTAACGACCAACTAATAACTTCTGCTATTTAACTGATAAGAGTTCTCAAAAAATGCAACTGTATTGAACATAGCACCCAATCACTCGTTTAATATTTTTTGTTCCCTGTCATTTCGCTGTATTTTATGTTTGATTTAGCACAGGTGCCCTCTTACGTCATACTCCGAAAGTCCCCTTAGGCATTTGTGCGCATGCGCGCTACTCATGAATGGTGCTTTATAGAGGACGCACAAAAATACAGATTAAAATCATTTATATTTAGGTTAAATGGAAGATATAGCTTGTGCTGCATGTTAGCTTGCAAATTATGCCCAAGAACATAATTTATTAAGCCATATGTCTTACTAACAAGAAACAATGCCTCTAACCACAGGTCACGTACGAAAAATAATGCCCCGTTTAAGCCATTCTGAAGGGGTGGAGCGGAAAATGAAAATAAATACGGCCTTTTAAAATTTAAATGCTCCAGCGATTTCATTCCGTCAACCCCTTAGAACCCACCAAGAGCTAAATTCAGGTGTTTGCGAGTAGTTTCATTTAAAACGGAGAGGGCTGCCTTCCGCCTGTGTTTTCTGTTGTACTGACATGAGAGTCAGGGCTCCGAGCTTTCGGTCTGCGAACTACATCACTGAGCCTCTTCTAAAAGCATTTAAATAAAAACACTCCAGCGACTGTACGCAATGTAAACATAATATCATTTTAAAGAGCTATATTAAGCGCATATGAGCTGCTTTTATATGGTTTACGGATGAGCTTCAGGGCTGGCGTTTCTTCGTCCGTGTTCACAAAACTACATATTTTAAAGGCATTTAAAAAATAAAAACACTCCAGCGATTGAACAGTAATAGTAGATTAGTGTATTGAAAACGTTAAAATGCTTGCTTATTTGTGCTGCATTTTTGTGGAAACGAATTAGCTAGTAAAGACTGTTTCATGAATATGGTCTCATCGTTTGAGCCACATAGTTCAACAAAGCACGGCCGTTTTTAACGACCAACTAATAACTTCTGCTATTTAACTGATAAGAGTTCTCAAAAAATGCAACTGTATTGAACATAGCACCCAATCACTCGTTTAATATTTTTTGTTCCCTGTCATTTCGCTGTATTTTATGTTTGATTTAGCACAGGTGCCCTCTTACGTCATACTCCGAAAGTCCCCTTAGGCATTTGTGCGCATGCGCGCTACTCATGAATGGTGCTTTATAGAGGACGCACAAAAATACAGATTAAAATCATTTATATTTAGGTTAAATGGAAGATATAGCTTGTGCTGCATGTTAGCTTGCAAATTATGCCCAAGAACATAATTTATTAAGCCATATGTCTTACTAACAAGAAACAATGCCTCTAACCACAGGTCACGTACGAAAAATAATGCCCCGTTTAAGCCATTCTGAAGGGGTGGAGCGGAAAATGAAAATAAATACGGCCTTTTAAAATTTAAATGCTCCAGCGATTTCATTCCGTCAACCCCTTAGAACCCACCAAGAGCTAAATTCAGGTGTTTGCGAGTAGTTTCATTTAAAACGGAGAGGGCTGCCTTCCGCCTGTGTTTTCTGTTGTACTGACATGAGAGTCAGGGCTCCGAGCTTTCGGTCTGCGAACTACATCACTGAGCCTCTTCTAAAAGCATTTAAATAAAAACACTCCAGCGACTGTACGCAATGTAAACATAATATCATTTTAAAGAGCTATATTAAGCGCATATGAGCTGCTTTTATATGGTTTACGGATGAGCTTCAGGGCTGGCGTTTCTTCGTCCGTGTTCACAAAACTACATATTTTAAAGGCATTTAAAAAATAAAAACACTCCAGCGATTGAACAGTAATAGTAGATTAGTGTATTGAAAACGTTAAAATGCTTGCTTATTTGTGCTGCATTTTTGTGGAAACGAATTAGCTAGTAAAGACTGTTTCATGAATATGGTCTCATCGTTTGAGCCACATAGTTCAACAAAGCACGGCCGTTTTTAACGACCAACTAATAACTTCTGCTATTTAACTGATAAGAGTTCTCAAAAAATGCAACTGTATTGAACATAGCACCCAATCACTCGTTTAATATTTTTTGTTCCCTGTCATTTCGCTGTATTTTATGTTTGATTTAGCACAGGTGCCCTCTTACGTCATACTCCGAAAGTCCCCTTAGGCATTTGTGCGCATGCGCGCTACTCATGAATGGTGCTTTATAGAGGACGCACAAAAATACAGATTAAAATCATTTATATTTAGGTTAAATGGAAGATATAGCTTGTGCTGCATGTTAGCTTGCAAATTATGCCCAAGAACATAATTTATTAAGCCATATGTCTTACTAACAAGAAACAATGCCTCTAACCACAGGTCACGTACGAAAAATAATGCCCCGTTTAAGCCATTCTGAAGGGGTGGAGCGGAAAATGAAAATAAATACGGCCTTTTAAAATTTAAATGCTCCAGCGATTTCATTCCGTCAACCCCTTAGAACCCACCAAGAGCTAAATTCAGGTGTTTGCGAGTAGTTTCATTTAAAACGGAGAGGGCTGCCTTCCGCCTGTGTTTTCTGTTGTACTGACATGAGAGTCAGGGCTCCGAGCTTTCGGTCTGCGAACTACATCACTGAGCCTCTTCTAAAAGCATTTAAATAAAAACACTCCAGCGACTGTACGCAATGTAAACATAATATCATTTTAAAGAGCTATATTAAGCGCATATGAGCTGCTTTTATATGGTTTACGGATGAGCTTCAGGGCTGGCGTTTCTTCGTCCGTGTTCACAAAACTACATATTTTAAAGGCATTTAAAAAATAAAAACACTCCAGCGATTGAACAGTAATAGTAGATTAGTGTATTGAAAACGTTAAAATGCTTGCTTATTTGTGCTGCATTTTTGTGGAAACGAATTAGCTAGTAAAGACTGTTTCATGAATATGGTCTCATCGTTTGAGCCACATAGTTCAACAAAGCACGGCCGTTTTTAACGACCAACTAATAACTTCTGCTATTTAACTGATAAGAGTTCTCAAAAAATGCAACTGTATTGAACATAGCACCCAATCACTCGTTTAATATTTTTTGTTCCCTGTCATTTCGCTGTATTTTATGTTTGATTTAGCACAGGTGCCCTCTTACGTCATACTCCGAAAGTCCCCTTAGGCATTTGTGCGCATGCGCGCTACTCATGAATGGTGCTTTATAGAGGACGCACAAAAATACAGATTAAAATCATTTATATTTAGGTTAAATGGAAGATATAGCTTGTGCTGCATGTTAGCTTGCAAATTATGCCCAAGAACATAATTTATTAAGCCATATGTCTTACTAACAAGAAACAATGCCTCTAACCACAGGTCACGTACGAAAAATAATGCCCCGTTTAAGCCATTCTGAAGGGGTGGAGCGGAAAATGAAAATAAATACGGCCTTTTAAAATTTAAATGCTCCAGCGATTTCATTCCGTCAACCCCTTAGAACCCACCAAGAGCTAAATTCAGGTGTTTGCGAGTAGTTTCATTTAAAACGGAGAGGGCTGCCTTCCGCCTGTGTTTTCTGTTGTACTGACATGAGAGTCAGGGCTCCGAGCTTTCGGTCTGCGAACTACATCACTGAGCCTCTTCTAAAAGCATTTAAATAAAAACACTCCAGCGACTGTACGCAATGTAAACATAATATCATTTTAAAGAGCTATATTAAGCGCATATGAGCTGCTTTTATATGGTTTACGGATGAGCTTCAGGGCTGGCGTTTCTTCGTCCGTGTTCACAAAACTACATATTTTAAAGGCATTTAAAAAATAAAAACACTCCAGCGATTGAACAGTAATAGTAGATTAGTGTATTGAAAACGTTAAAATGCTTGCTTATTTGTGCTGCATTTTTGTGGAAACGAATTAGCTAGTAAAGACTGTTTCATGAATATGGTCTCATCGTTTGAGCCACATAGTTCAACAAAGCACGGCCGTTTTTAACGACCAACTAATAACTTCTGCTATTTAACTGATAAGAGTTCTCAAAAAATGCAACTGTATTGAACATAGCACCCAATCACTCGTTTAATATTTTTTGTTCCCTGTCATTTCGCTGTATTTTATGTTTGATTTAGCACAGGTGCCCTCTTACGTCATACTCCGAAAGTCCCCTTAGGCATTTGTGCGCATGCGCGCTACTCATGAATGGTGCTTTATAGAGGACGCACAAAAATACAGATTAAAATCATTTATATTTAGGTTAAATGGAAGATATAGCTTGTGCTGCATGTTAGCTTGCAAATTATGCCCAAGAACATAATTTATTAAGCCATATGTCTTACTAACAAGAAACAATGCCTCTAACCACAGGTCACGTACGAAAAATAATGCCCCGTTTAAGCCATTCTGAAGGGGTGGAGCGGAAAATGAAAATAAATACGGCCTTTTAAAATTTAAATGCTCCAGCGATTTCATTCCGTCAACCCCTTAGAACCCACCAAGAGCTAAATTCAGGTGTTTGCGAGTAGTTTCATTTAAAACGGAGAGGGCTGCCTTCCGCCTGTGTTTTCTGTTGTACTGACATGAGAGTCAGGGCTCCGAGCTTTCGGTCTGCGAACTACATCACTGAGCCTCTTCTAAAAGCATTTAAATAAAAACACTCCAGCGACTGTACGCAATGTAAACATAATATCATTTTAAAGAGCTATATTAAGCGCATATGAGCTGCTTTTATATGGTTTACGGATGAGCTTCAGGGCTGGCGTTTCTTCGTCCGTGTTCACAAAACTACATATTTTAAAGGCATTTAAAAAATAAAAACACTCCAGCGATTGAACAGTAATAGTAGATTAGTGTATTGAAAACGTTAAAATGCTTGCTTATTTGTGCTGCATTTTTGTGGAAACGAATTAGCTAGTAAAGACTGTTTCATGAATATGGTCTCATCGTTTGAGCCACATAGTTCAACAAAGCACGGCCGTTTTTAACGACCAACTAATAACTTCTGCTATTTAACTGATAAGAGTTCTCAAAAAATGCAACTGTATTGAACATAGCACCCAATCACTCGTTTAATATTTTTTGTTCCC
>NW_027394421.1:0-36276 GCF_049309525.1 Garra rufa | reverse complement strand
CACACACACATTCATACAATTGTGTCATATTATAACAAAAAAACATTATACAAAAGTATTATATAAATTATATTAGTTTTATTTAATCAATTATTTACTGACATTATAACAATATTTGATAAAAATAATAATATATAATTGCATTATAATTAAAAATATAAGAATAAATAACATTATATAAAATATAATAGTATTGCTTAATATATTATTTAATAATATTATTACTAAATTATTTTAAATACTGACAATAATTCTTAATAATCAAAAGGATAATTGAATTGGTTGCACTAAAAGTTACTCTAAAAAGTTATTAATTTCTAGCAAATACTAACACAGTGTAATTACTATACTAATTACTTTCTTTGAAAAGTACTGCATTACTCATTACTTTCTAAATCCCATATCAACCTCAACTCTTTCGAAAATGCAATAAATAAAAATAAATAAAATATAAAATAATATAACAAATTATTCCACAGTATTTATAGGGAGATGGTTACATAAAATAAATTATATTACATTTTAACATTAGATGTTAAATCCATTATTTGATGTCAAATCCAGTATTGTTTTATGTAGAATTGTTCTATAGTCCATACAAAATGTAATGCAATTACATCATAAGTAACTACTTAAATTAAAAGTACTAAGTAATTAATTACTAAGTAATGCATTAAGCCCAACACTCTTTGGTATTAAAAAAAAACTTTTACAGTTGCATCCAGAAATAGTTGGACAACAATGGCTAATAAATGTGAAAATAATCTATAATTTAATTACAACAAAATTATATAATAATAATAATAATAATAATAATATTACATAAAATATATTAATATTACTTAATATATTATTTAATAGTATTATTACTAAATTATTTTAAATACTGACATTGTAGCAATTTTTAATAAATGTGAAATTATATATATATATATTACGTTCTAAATCCCATATCAACCTCAATTCTTTCAAAAATACAATAAACAATAATAAAAATACTATAACTACTATAATATAATATAACCTACTATACTATACTACACTGTAAACAAAATCTGTAGAAATTACAGTATTACTGGCAGCTGGTTGCCAGTAACTTACTGTAGATTTAAATTTATGCTATTTACTGGCAACAGTTTGTTCAAAGTTAATTGAACTTTAAACATTAACAAGTATTTATCTTTACAGAATAAAACTAAAATAACAGCCTCATGCAAAGCATTCTGGGAACCAAAATCTGAAGAAAAAAAACAGAAAAAGGTTGATGAAGGTTTCTGGTTCCCAGAATGCTTTGCAGTAGGTTGTTATTTTATAGTTTTATTCTGTAAAGACAAAGACTTGTTAATGTTTAATGTTCATTTAACTTTGAACAAACTGTTGCCAGTAAATAACATAAATTAAAAATCTACAGTAAGTTACTGGCAACCAGCTGCAGAACTACAGCAAATTTTTTACAGTGTATAATATACTATACTATAATATAATATAATCTACTATACTATACTATAATATATAATATCTACTATAATATAATACAATATAATATACTATAATATAACAATTTATTCCACAGTATTTAAAGGAAGAAGGTTACATAAAAAAATGCATTACATTTTAACATTAGATGTTAAATCTATTAGATGTTATTAATGCATTACGCCCAAAACTGACTGGTATAAAAAAAAATCTTTTACAGTTGCATCCAGAAATAGTTTGACAACAATGGAAAATCAACCTGAATGGTGTCCTCAGCTGGTAACAGTATGCAAAATAAGACGGCAAACACACCAGCAGCGTCAGTAACGCACAACAACACAGGAATGGAAACTCTATTTGACAGGCAAATGACGATCACTGTCTCTCATAATGTTTTGTTTGAGTTGCACACGTGCACGCTTTCATTCGAACCAAACAATCTGTTGAAATTACTGATGAATAATGCAACGGCAATTGCATAAATTACTACGCTCTTCTGAAATTCGGATCTCCCACACTGATCTAAATCAAACTCGAATGTCAGAGTTTGACTCTGAATATCAGAGGTGTATGACACACTAATAATATTTACAAGGGGTTTAGGATTACATGTTTAGATAGCAGATGTTACCGCTAAATATAACATACATGCATTGTTAGGAAACCCTTACAGGTGCTACACCTAACATTACATGACCTCACTTTGACAATGCCACGCAGAAAGCTATGTGGAAGTGAGCGCTCAGGTTTCCGAACTCCAATCTGCCTCTAAAAGGGAAAGTGGAAACATGAACCTTTACGCAAAGGTCAAAGACACACAGAGAAACACAAGATTTCGGTGCGGTTGTGTATCCATTCTTGTCTAATCGAAGACATCAGAGCCTGAAACAACAATACAGGCTAAACGGTGTAAATGAGAGCAAGTTTTGTGGTCAAATTCATGTCATTAAAACCTAATTTACTCTGCTTCTAATTATCATAATTTACTACCACAATGTTATGCATTTATTAGACTACTATCATGGTAATTAGAGATTTGACACAATGAAAAACATAACGGGGATGAAGTAAATATAGGGTAAACAAAACAAAAAAAATCTCACAATGACACATTGTGATCAACTTTGCACCAGATATATGTGACCCTGGACCACAAAACCACTCTTAAGCAGCACGGATGTATTTGCAGCAATAGGCAAAAATACATTGCATGGGTCAAAATTATTTTTCTTTTATGCTAAAAAAAAAACTTTAGAATATTAAGATCATGCTCCTTTAGGATATTTTGTACACTATCAAAACTTAATTTTTGATTAGTAATATGCATTGCTAAGAACTCTATTTGGACAACTTTAAAGGCGATTTTCTCAATATTTAGATTTTTTTGCGCCCTCAGGTTGCAAAATAGTTGTATCTTGGCTAAATATTGTCCCATCCTAACAAACCATGCATCAATGGAAAGCTTATTTATTACCTTTCAGATGATGAATAAATCTCAATTTAGAAAAAAATACCCTTATGACTGGTTTTGTGGTCCAACTTCACATTATTATTGAAATTTACCATGGTAAGCATAGTTTTACCTCCAAATTACTACAGTGATAATATGATTCTACATGGAAAATAATTTGGTGTATAAACAATTTTCACTAATAAATTTCCCAAACAATTACAAAAAGTAAATATGAAAATTGTCAATTAGTATTTACTAATAATCTTGGTTTTATTTATATCTTTTACAGTACATAATACTATAATAAAACTGTTAAAAGTTAAAGTGTCCTTTACAATAAATAAATACAAATAAATATACTGTAGTACTAAGCTAGCACCATGGTTTACTAATGAATGCAGGCAGTAATACCATGGTATTTCGATATATGTGACCGTGGATCACAAAACCAGTCATAAGGGTCATTTTTCATCTGAAAGCTGATGGTTTGTTTGAATAGGACACTATTTGGCCAAGACACAACTATTTGAAAATCTGAGGATGCAAAAATTTTTAAATATAATTCCCTTTAAAGTTGTCCAAATGAAATTCTTAGCAATGCATATTACTAATCAGAAATTAAGGTTTGATATATTTACGGTAGGAAATCAACGAATATCTTACATTAATATCCTAATGATTTTTACCACGAAAGAAAATCAATCATTTTAACCCATGCAATGTATTTTTGGCTATTGCTACAAATCTGTGCTACTTAAGACTGGTTTTGTGGTCCAAGGTCACATATAATATACCATTTTTTTTTAATTTTCAAATTGTTTCTTTAAGCTACCACAAAGAATAGCATAAAATGTGGTGTTATAAAATTGTGTTCCTGTGCAGTAATACCATGGTACTTTTAGAAAAGACATAGAACACTTAAAAAGACCTCATATTTATTTATTATGATTGCACTTTCAAAACAATGGTATTTTGATTATTTAACCTTGTAAATATTTACAAAGGACGTCTGCATGGATAAATATTATTGTTTAGGTTAACAACAATAACACAGAATGTGTCACATCCCCTCTTACATAACACACACTGCATTAAACCTCTGAAATCAACCTGTTTATATGATTTTCAACACAATCCGGTATAAAATGATTAGAAAATCTGCTTTGAATGATGGAGGATGATCCCTACGTGAATATGTAGATCAACAAGGTCTGCAACATGCAAGCTTCGTGTTCAAAATCTAGTTAGCTGTCTAACTAGACCACATCGTTGTTGCATTTTAAGTACTACTATGGTATTACCTCATTACCAATGAATGGACGTGAGCAAAACACTGGAACTACTATGATTATTTACTATGCTGTTTTTGTTTAGTAATTATTTATGGGCTGTTGGTGAGTAAAATACAATCTAGATCCAGTTTAATGTATTTGGAGACAGTATATAATGTTCAAAAACGTTGCTTGAAACGATAATTCCCGCCCAAAAAGGACGAACGAGCTTGGGATGCTCCAACATGCAGTCTAGATAGACAGCACACTAGGTTTTAGGACACAGCCCCACATAGTGCAGTTTACGGGCTACACGTATGTAAATACAGAATTACAAAACATAACCACTAACCTTAATTGTGCGCTAGAAGTCCTCCTGAGGGAAAACACAGGCTTTATCTTGAGAGAATGAGGTAAAATCTGAATTTATAGAGATTGCGTCGTCTGAGGTGAATCCGTCTGTCAGTCCATCAGTAAATGGGTTAAAACTTCCAGGACGTGTTTCAACGAAGATTGACAAGTTACTCACGCGGCTAGGGTCTAAAACGTCTTAACTGTGAATCACAAACGCGTTTTGATGCATTATAAAAGCCCTGAATTGCGATACAACCGCACGCATTCGCTCACACGTCTGTCTTCCTTCCTCTGTGAGACACGGTTTCTCTGCGATCGTTGAGATCTGCCTGCCGCGCTCGAGGGATCGACGTTCGACTAGGATAGAAATATAACAGCAGGTCTGGGATCAGTTTCTGGGATTGAACGCGTGATCGCTTCGGTTTGATTTATACTTTCAGGCTGATCGCAGATCAGCTGTTTAGGTGACGGCGGTCAGGCGGAGCCTGTTACGTATGCCAAGGGTCTTTAAAAAATATATCAAGTCTAATGGGTTTTGAAACCATAAAATGACCGTTTATTATTATGTATCATATGAGACGTATTTGTTTATTGCTTTTTAAACATAATTAAAGAAAACATAGGTTTGCCATATGCATTTTACAAACTATTTTTTGTTAAAATTATTTGATTAATTGAAATAAAGCTGAAATTAAATGCTTATATTAGATGGAAACTTATCTAAAATAAAATAGATGTAAAGGTGAAGTACTAAAATGACTGAAATTAGTAAATCACGGCAACATCTAAAAATAACTAAATTAAAACAGTAAAAGTGAATGCAGCATAAATTAAAATTCATCCATTTTTTGAGTAATTAAAATAAAGCTGGAATTAAATATAAATATTAGATGAAAAACTTAATTTAATTTAAAATTATTTAGTAAGTTAATTAAAGTAGAAATGCAAACAAACAAATCAAAATAATAAACACAAAATGTAAATTTAAAAAAAATTAAATTAAAATATGAAATTGAAACGTAACTAAATTAAACTATTAAACTAATAAAATTACAAAATAGTAAAAGTGAATGCAGCGTAAATTAAAATTAATCCTTTTTTGGGTAATTAAAATAAAGCTCAAATGAAATATAAATATTAGATGAAAAGCTTACAATTTTAATTTGAAGTAGTAAAAATACAAAATCTAAAGCTGAAGTAAGTTAATTAAACTAGAAATGCAAACAAACTAATCAAAATAATGAACAAAATTCTGAAACTTAAAATTACAACATTTTTGGGTAATTGAAATACAGCTGAAATGAAATAAATATGAAATAAAAGATTAGTTAGGTTATTACTGGTGTAATGTATGTTTGGCCCTGATTTGAAGAGTTGTAACATTTATCGCATGCATTTTATTTTGATTATTTTCAGCTTATTAAATCAACATGGAAAGAACTGGAAAAATATAAGCAATGCAAGACTGCCACCCCGTGGTGGTGAACGTCGTCAAAACAGGAAAATAAAACCTTTGACAATTATTACGTAACTACGTTGCATTCCACGGATGAGCAAAATATTTAGAGGAAAAATGAAAATAAACTGGTTTCATAGTAAAATTTGACGTGTACCTTTTTAGAGTTGAAGGTGTGTACATAGATGTGTGCATATTTATGAAACGATAAAGTAGACCAATTAAGTAATATATAGACAGTAATATAGGTAGAGCATTTGCATGAACTCTTAATGCAGTCTGTTATTAAAGCAGGGATGTGAATGACAAAGATTAGGATTCTGTCGGTTTTCTAGCCTAATTTATGACTAAATACATTACTGCATTGATACACATTCACATTTCTGTAATTTGCACTTTTATTTTTATTTTGTGATTACTGATGTCTTATTGGTATTTGGGGATGTATTTATGATGTGTATTTATTTATAGGTTATAAAACAGGATTTTTTTTAAATTAATAATAGTAATAATATTTGACATTTTTACACAGATTTGATTTATTATTTGTATTTTCCATATAAGCTATTGCTCTGAAAATGTAAAAATAAAATAAAATAAAATAAACAAATCTGTATTGTATATATCTTTCCAATAAAACAAAAGCTATATCAAATCACTAGCTGTTTTATACAGATGTAGTTAATTACTGCTATTTTCCTGAAATATGTTAAAGTTGAAGTATTAAATTAACAAAAACTAAAGCTGAAAAATGTTAATTAAAGAAATACAAACAAACTAAAACTAATACAAAAATAATGAGCACAATTTCTAAAACTGAAATAAATTTTTTGGGGGGTAATGTTGAAATAAAATAAATATTAGATAAACAAATTATTTAAAATAAAAATTTGAAGTTGAATTACAAAAACTAAAACTGAAATATGAAATTAAAATAAAATAGAAATAACTTGAACTAAAATTATTAAGCAATTGAAATAAAGCTGAAATTAAATCTATTTTTAATTTAAAGCATAAAAGTAGCTGAAAAATGTTTAATTTGAAGTAAAATTAAAAACTAAAGATGAAGTAAGTTAAAGTAGAAATACAAAGAAACTAATCAAAATAATGAACAATATTTAAAAATAATACGTTTTAATTTTAAATATTCATGTAAAGTAGGCCTACTAAAATTACAGAAATTAAACCTGAAATAAGTCAATTGAAATGTAGCAAAATTAAAAGTAATAAAAATGACAAAATACAAAAAATAAATGTAACATAAATTAAAATTAAATTTAAATTTAAATTTTTGGGTAACTGTAATAAAAATCTGAAATGAAATAGCTATAAATATTAGATAAAAAGTCAAACATTTTAATTTGAAGTCATAAAATTAGGCCTACTAAAATTACAGAAATTAAAACTGAAATAAGTAAATTGAAATATAGAAAAATTAAAAGTAATAAAAATTACAAAATACAAAAAATGAATGCAACATAAATTAAAATTTAATTAAATTAAAATTAACATTTTTGGGTAACTGTAATAAAAAAGCTGAAATGAAATAGCTATAAATATTGGATGAAAAGACAAAAAAAATAATTTGAAGTCGTAAAATTAGACCTACTAAAATTACAGAAATTAAAACTGAAATAACTAAACTGAAATATAGCAAAATTAAAAGTAATACAAATTACAAAATACAAAAAAATGAATGCAACATAAATTAAAATTTAAATTAAATTAAAATTAAAATTCTTGGGTAACTGTAATAAAATGCTGAAATGAAATAGCAAGCTATAAATATTAGATGAAAAGTCTAAAATGATCATTTGAAATCATAAAATTACTAAAAATAAAACGGAAGCAAGTTAAAGCAGAAATGCAAACAAACTAAACAAAATAATGAACACAAGATTTCTAAAACTTAAGATTAAAACATTTTGGGTATTTATAATAAGTGAAAGTGAAGTAAAAGATGAAATATATATGCTATGTTGAATTAAGTACTGCCAGTTTTCTTAAACTAGTAAACTAACGCTCACTGAAACTAAAACAATATCTATTATTGCTATAATCATAACAAAACCAGCTTTTTTTGCGGATGGTTTGGCATAAGCACATGATTAATAACCTATAGGTTATTACTAGTGTAATATATAATATATTACACTGATATACACAATTCCCAACTCCGAAAGCGTTGTATTCCGCCCACAAAATCGTATAGGTCAAATCGCTCACGCGCACGAGCGCACTGCTTCCTCGTGCACGCGCTTCCCTCCTGTTTATCGCCCCCTAAATGTTTTTCCCGTGATGCTCCGCGTGGTCGAGCAGCAAGATGGCGGACGCTCTGGATGATTTTAAGAAAGAAACTGGATGCGTCCCGATCCTCCATCCCGAGGTAAAAAAACACAGCCGTTATCCAGCTGCAACACGGCAGCGATCCTAAACAAAGCCGGAGTGTTTTCACGGCCAGGAAAAGCGTTATTTCTACCGCTCACTTCTCACAATGAAGGAGAAGGAGAGGGGCTAAATCCCCCCCACTGCTGCGTAATAGCATTTCTGCTAACGTTAGCCTTTCATATCTACAGATTATGTTTTTGCCTGTCGTTTTATCGCATGTCTAATCTGGTATTGTGAGACAGGGGTGTGTTTTTATTTTATATTGTGCGGTGACAAACGTGACATTAGCGTATTTGTGAAAGTATTCACTGTGTGTTGTGCTGCGTTTGCATCTAAATGACTGACACCAGTATTTGCATTCAATTACCGACAGATTTGAACATTAACGTGGGGTGTTTTTTATTAATATGCTTTTAGTACACTATACTGATTGCGTCTGAATGCGTTTTGTTGAAATTAATATAATGACAGATCTGTTTCTGATCAGTCATTGTTGTCAGGTATATATTCTCATGAATATATTCATAGATAAATGACATTATCAGTACTGCACTGGTTGATTTACATATTTGTGTTTCTATTTAACTCGTTTCCAGGAAGTTTTGCATGAACTATGTAATTTGTGAAAGTTAAAAGACATATCGATGATGATGATGAACAGGACACCTCCTCTGAGGTTAATTACTAAATCATAACATGACACCCTAAATGCAGTTGCATTCATTTTCACACTTATTTATTGCAAACCCAAAGTTGAGCTGGTTTCTCGTGTGTGTAGTGAGACAGCTTGCTCATATGGGACTTCCTGCTGTAAATTATTCATGCTCAGGCAGACTGACCATAGAGCTGATTGCACACATGTAGTCTTGGTGAATGGGAACGTCACCCTTGGCTTGCAGTCATACAAACACATGCTGACCTGTTGGACTGAAAGGAAGATCCCAGCAGACCTGAGCAAATCAAGTTTATACTATGTGTAATGCATTAATATTAGTGTTCAACCACTGTGTTTCCTCTTTAAAATGTCCAATGCTTATAGTGACATCTGCAGAGCATGGTGGCAAAGGATGACATAATACAACATAATAACAGAAGACAATTAGCTGAAGACAGTTTTATGTTATGTAAATTATGTTATGTTTGCTATATGGCCTGGTGTCCTGTAGGATGGGTTTGTTGATTTAGACGCAGCACATGAAACCATGATAGAGATGGTGATTTGCATGTGGTCGTTTGAGAGATGAATGGTAAATAGTTTAGCTGTCCTCATAATTTGGTTTGTGATGGATCATCAAAAAGTTATATTATAATGTGAAACATTGTTCCAGTTGCTCTTTTTCTGATTGGGAGAAAATTATTGGACATTAAGTAAAACCTAATGTAAATTAGTAAAGTTAATGAATACTTACTAAGACTTAAAAAAGAAAAATCTAATTAAATTAAAACCTATTTTAATTTAGCTAAGTTCTAAGGAAACATTTCTCATTTTCATTAGCTTGACGAAGTGATAAATAAATAAAATAAAAATTGCAAAATAAATAAATAATAATTAAAATGAAAACGTATTAAACTATAGTATATAGTTTTTAAAGTAATTGTGCTTACAGTATACAATAGCATAATTGTATTAAACTTACACTAATGTCTTGGTAGAGTTTTAATGAATAAAATTGTTTAAAAAATGAATAAAAGTAACTAATAAAATTGGCAAACAAACAAAAATAGATAAAAAATGTTTAAATATTATAAAATATAGTATATAGTTTTAGTCCTTAGAGTTTACAATATCATAATTATACTAAAAAAAATTATAAGTAACTAAAAAAAAAAATTCCAAAACACCAAAAATGGACAAAAAATACAATTAAATTGAAACAAAATAACACTAATGTTTTGGTAGAGTTAAACAATGGGGGGAAACAATGGCAAAACCACATAGTAAAACTGCTAAACCTTTAACTGAACTTAAAATTAAAATAGAAAATTGATGGTAGAAAAATATATAAATGTATAAACAAAAACTGTTATAATTAATGATACAAAAAATTGACAAAAACACAAAAAATGAAGAAGAAAATAAATGTACAATTAAAAAAAAAAAATACAATATTTGACCCTGGACCAGAAAACCAGTCATTTGGGAAAATTTAAATCACAAAAAATCTAAATATTGAGAAAATCAGCTTTAAAGTTGTCCAAATGAAGTTCTTAGCAATGCATATTACTAATCAAAAATTAAGATTATATTTAAGGTAGAAAATTTACAAAATATCTTCATGGAACATGATCTTTGCTTAATATTCTAATGATTTTTGCCATGAAATAACAATTGCTAATTTTGACCCATACAGTGTGTTTTTGGCTATTGCTACAAATTATTGTGGTCCAGGGTCCACTAAATTGCAATGATAGTACTATAACACTAATGTTATGTTATTGTTTAAAAACTAATTCAAAATAGTGACTATAATACCAAAACACATTGATTATATTGTGAAAATCCCATCTGATCAGAATGAAACCCCTCTAGACACAATCTCTGCATTTGTCTTTAGTTAATCAATGCTGTTAACTAGAGGAAAGTCAACAGGATCTCATTCCCTTCGGATGCTTTGGCCCTTTGTCACCTGGGTGGGCGGCTTTGGGGCTGCTCTGTCATATAGCGAAGAGCCAGCCATCTGTTCCTTACCATCACCATTACCATCTAATGGGATCAGACCTGAGGTTTCCTCCAAAGATAATGTTCAGAGGTCAAACTGAAGGTGTCTGTCTGCTGATATTGGATTTGAATGGTGCATTTATCAGATGAGATGCCCGTCCTGTGGCTACCATTTGGATGCAACAAATTTAGTTTTGTAGCATTGAATTTTTCTGCTGTATTTGTACGAAGAGGCCTGTGGGTGTGATTTCGTTTCGCATTTCTGCTTTTTTGTGGTCTTACGTAAAAATAACACCAGAAAAGTGAAATCGAACTGCAAACTATGCATTGCATTGCATTGACACAGTGAATATAATTTCACCTTCAGTCCAAACATGTCGTTACAGTTGTTGACATGAACTAAAGATATAAATGGTTGACGAAACTAACAGAAGCAGTTGATGAAGAACACGCTCCCCAGAGCTGAATGCTTAATATCTTCCTGTTTTAATAGGAAGCCAAGCATCTCAGTACATGTCACATGGTCCCACAGATGCTGTAACCGCTCGTTTCCTCACAGGCTGGAGGAACATTAAGCCCGTATTGAATTAGACCAACTGCTCTGATACCAGGTGCAAAACTATTGAGTGAAACAACCAGACACCTTTACAAAGGCCTGCCGGTGATGCTCAGTCTCCCTGCTGCTCATTTGATCAGTTCTGTTTGGTGGTCTGCGCTGACATGTCTTGCATAACACATCTGATTCTCTGGTTGTTGAAATGGAATATAATAACCTGCATTAGCATTAATGCTATGCGTATGACTTATACAGTTGGATTAAGTGCACATCTGCTAGTAGAGAGCTCCTCGCTTTAATCTGTCCTACTCTAATTTCACTTGTATGCTATGTTTTCTAATGAAATACATTTGCTTAATATGTATTATAAATATAATATGAATAGTTGTTGACTGATATAGATCAGCAAGGCCGATATTTGGATTTTTTTTTTTTGCAGGTTCTTCTGATGAGCAGCTTTTAGGTTGACAACAATGGGACTTTTATTTCGTCTTTAAATTACTGATTTCAAACTATGCTGCACTCTATCCAGTTTGCCAATATGTCTTATTCACATCATATCACCAAAACTGATATCAACCGATATTTTGCAAGGTTTAATGAAAAGCACCTTTTATTTGGACAATGATGGGACTTTTATTTTGACAGCAGCGCCTGAGCTCAGATATTAGCGTAATCTATAATAGTGGATTTTCAAACTATCCTGCACTCTGTCTGGTTTGCTAATGTCTTATTTACGTCATATATCACCAAAGCCGATATATCGGCCAATATTTTGCAATGTTTTATGGTAAGCACGTTTTATTTGGACATTAATGGGACTTTTATTTTTACAGCAGCGCCTGAGCGCAGATGTTAGTGTAATCTTTAAATAGTTGATTTTCAAACTATCTAATTTGAAAATGTCTTATTTAAAATGTCTTGCTAATGTCTTATTTACGTCATATGTCACCAAAGCCGATATATCGGCCAATATTTTGCAAGGATTTATGATGAGCACATTTTATGATGACAATGATGGGACTTTTATTTTGACAGCAGGGTCTGAGCACAAATGTTAGCGTAATCTTAAAATAGTTGATTTCAAACTATCCTGCGGTCTATTTGGTTTGCCGATATGTCATATTCAAGTCATATGTCACTGTGTACTTTATGTAAAATTTGCGTTTACCTGGTCTATATTTGATAAAATATGATTTGTGGTATATTAGTATTCCATGTTTTCTAGCATTCTGTACTTGTTAAAGATGTATTTTAAATATAATGTGAACAGCTGTTGACCGATATATATCAGCAAGGCTGATATATCGGCCGATATTTGGATTTTTTTGGGCAGGTTATTCTGATAAGTAGCTTTTATTTTGACAGTGACAGGACTTTTAGTTAGTCATTAAATATTAAAATAACTGATTTCAAACTATTCATGACTATTTATGTCATGTCACGGAGTACTGCATGTACAATTAGCCTAATAAATCCTTTATTTGAGAAAATATGAGATATGATTTGTAGTTTAATAAGTGCACTGATAGTTGCAAGGTATGTTTCCTGTTTTATTCATGTTTTAACCATTTTTTATTTGTGAAAAATATTAGAATAGGATTACACAGTGAAGAAGTTGATAAAGGGTGAATCTATTTATTTTACAGATGTTTTTGGTATTCTTTATATAGAGTAATTTTTAAATATTTTTTATTTAGTAAATATGTCAAATAAATGTATTTGTTAAAATATAATAACTGCCTCAATTGTTTGTTTTTTTTATTTCTTTTAATTTTGTAAAAAAAAAAATGCATTTAATTATGAGTCAATAAAATGTAAAAAAAAAAAAAGAAAATCACAGTTCAGGTTCATTTGTTGTGTTCATGCATTAAGTAATTAAAGTTAAAGATGATATTTACCTTATGCAAATCATAGGCAGCTATACATATGATACATTTTCAACAACAAAAAAAACGTATTGTCTTGATTTTCAATCATATCAGCCAGCTAGATCCTTTTCAGCAGTGTTATTTCTGGATGTTATTGTGGTGGATCATTAACTTTTACTAGATGACCCCAATTAATGTACTTTCTGTTGTACTGATCTCTGACCCCTCGAAGAGCCTTTAGAAATAAAGATTGAACTGCGCTGTCAACTCGTATATATCCTCTTCACTCAGATTCTCATTCGGGATGCTTTGCTGTAGGGTGACTGTGGATTGGGATGATCTCGCTAGGCTTTTCTCTGGAAGTGTGGCTACTGGATGTGTCTTTGTGTTGATAGTATGATGATAATAGAATGGTGTCTAGACGGATCGCGTGGGGTGTGTTTGAAAAGGTAATAACTGGAGTTACAGGGCTTTATATTTAGTGGTTGTGGGTGCAAGTGAGCAGGTTCTTGCCTTTTTAAGGATTATGTGAATTGTAACTGATTATAAACACAATCTAAGTGAATTTCTGTTGCCGGTCTGTGTGTGTTTCATCTTGTCTGGCCTGGCATCACTCACACGTAAAGGGAACTCAGTTTCTGAGTTTGCCAGGACTCCCTTGTGTCCTGTGGGTGTTTTCTGTTTGCCCTTTGCATCTGTTTCAAGCTTTTGCTTAAAGGAGTCTTATTTTACAGTGTTTTTAAACATATATTTGACATTCGTGATGTTTAAATAACTTCTGGTGTGGAATAATGTATGTGGTATAATATTATTATACCACTAATTAAAAAAATAATAATATTTGATGTATTATTTTGGTTTAGAATGAATATTTTATATACATTTAAAAATCCTTAATATTTTTGTACCAGATTTTTTAGGGGTCCTGTTGTGGTGGTTCTAAAATAAAATATGTATAACATAAGTATATAAAATTAAATAAAATATATAAATAAAATAGAAATTATAAAACTAAAAAAAGTAAAATAAAAATAGAGGGTGTACAGGGTACAGCTAGAGGTTCAGGTCAGAATGGCTTTTAATACAAACAGAGACCCTCCCCACCAATCAATAGAATTGAAGCTTTTGGACATCTGCTGGTCATCACACACACACCCCTCTCCTGACCTTTGACCTGTGAGCACATGCAGTCCGAGGGGTTTAATATTCTAATTATAATGTTATACAAAGTTTCTTGACTTGCCTTCTGGCTGACCATTAGTATTAAGCTGACTAAGCTTTTTGTTACTAGACTGTTAACTTGGTGCAAAAATGCATTTGTTATGATTAGTTAACCTTGGCATACTGCCATAGTTTTCAAAGATGGATAGAGAAAAGGGTTGATATGTAAATGTGGCTTGTCATATGTCAAATGATACTATGCTGATAAGCTGTATTAAATAAATGCATACATACACAAATGCATATTTGGCATGAGTGGTGTTTAAAATAAAATATATGAAATAATTTTAAATTATATTAAATAAATTAAACAAAATCTAAAATAAATAAATATATATAAATTAAATATCTATATTAAATTATAAAATAATATAAAATAAATCGTTTTCTGGAAAAAGTGATCACTTATAATCAGTTATTTCACTCAAAAATGTAACAATTGTTAATGGATGTTTTCTTTTGAGAAATGTATATTTATAAAATGTATTTATATTTATACTTTAGAACCTTATAAAATTCTATTATGTCACATTTTTCTTTTTCTGGATTTATTTATTTTTTCTTTCTCAAATTACATTTTGTCCTAATTCCATTTTTCCTGTTATAATCTTTATGGATTTTTTTTTTCTCCATTACATTTTTTCTGGACTCTGTTTTAATGGTTACATTAAATTTTAGTAATCAAAACTCATGTTTAATAATTCAAGACCTTGAAACATACACAATTTAAGAATAATCTACTGACAATTTAACAAATTTTATTTTTAGGACAAAATGAAATTGTTTTATATTTACCAAATTCTGTGTTTTAATTTTTCTAGTTTTTTTCTGGATTCCATTTCAGTGATTTAATTAAATTTTAAATGCATTTTTTTTTTTTTTTTTTTCAAAATTACATTTTGTCCTAACTCCTGTTTTAATATTTGTGAATTTCTTTTTCCCCCCTCTCTTCCTTTTAATTGTTCTGCACTCTGATTTAACGGTTAAATTAAATTTTAGTAACTAAAAGTCATGTTTAATAATTAAAAATCTTGAAACATTTACAATTTAATTAACCTTATTGCACTTTCATGCAAGCACAGAGAAGGAAAACGTCAGTTTATAACCAGTATTTATTTGACCTTATGTAGTTTCCTGATTTATTATATTCATCATGTACATTAAAAAAACTACATTATGAAAACTTACAAAACCACAAGTGTCTGTCTAAAAGCTAAAACGGTAACATTTCTAATTCTAAATGATATTAGTTTTATTTCTATTTCTATTAAAACAACCAAAAAGACTTCATTCAGCAACCATAATCAGTTTAATTGTATAAATATTGCAAATATCACAGACGATTATGCTTAGATAAGCAAGACAAGCGGAAATTGCGATCACAATTAAAATATGGTTTATTAAGCAGTTTCAATTTAGTTGCAACAAAGAGCAAGAAAATCCTGTTTTCAATGATACGACCCTTTAAATACGACCCTCTTTCACTATGTGTGTGTTTGTGTGAACACATTGTGTCCAAGATGCTCAGTGTCATCCATCACTCATCCTTCTATCCGACGGCTCTATAGAGATGAAGAGACTGTGATTCTCTCCCACAGGAAATTAAACCCCAGAGTCACTATAACCATGACTACAGCGAGAGCGTCAGCCGCAAGAGCCACGTGGACGACTACAGCACTTGGGACATCGTCAAAGCCACCCAGTGAGTTCACACACACACACACACACACACACACACACACACACACACCCACACACACACACACACCGAAACCTCCAGAAATATATGAGGATCATATCCTCAAAACCACAACAGATGCACAGCATGATTCTGTATTGTTAGTAAACGCAAAGGATTTTCCATTAGATACTGACTGGTGTTAATTTTGTTAAAAACCATGACAAAAGATATTCCTTTCTTTCCATGACTAACATTAGATGACACTGACATCATTAAACACTGACTGTCACTGTATCAATATGCAATATCATTGATCATAGTAGACAAGACTAAAAATACACATAAAATGCTTTAAATATCCAATATTCATATATATTGCTTTCAACACAAAAGACCTCAGAGTTTTCATGCTTAGGGTTGCCAGATGTCAAGAGTTTAAATACCCCTATTATAGAGCCCTATTAAATCAGTTTTATTTTTTCTCAATTTTTTTTTTTTTATGTTTTAAATTTTTAATTAATATATTTATTTCCCCTCCTTTCGAATTTTTCTGTACCATTACGCAATTTCTGGAAACTTACAATTTAAGAATATTTTTAATGAAATTTTAACAAAAATAATTTTTGGACCCTATGAAATATGTTTTTTTATATTTACCTAATTCTGTTTTGCATTTAAGTTTTTCTGGATTCCATTTTTATTTTACTTTTTTTCCCCCAAATTACATTTTATTTAGTCCTAATTCCATTATTTTTATTTTGTTTAATTGTTATGGATTTATTTTTCTCCTCTCCTTTTTTACTTTTTCTATACTTTTAATAGTCAAATTAATGTTTAATAATTAAAAATCATTAAACTTACAAATTTTATGAATGATTTATAGAAAATTTAACAAAAATAAAATTTTAGGACCTTATGAAATTCACTTTTTTTATTTATCAAATTTTGTGTTTTGCTTTTCTGGATTCCATTTTAATGCTTTATTTCCTTTTTAATAATCGAAAACCATGTCCAATTGATTCATAAAAACATATTTATATAAACTTATTGTATTATAATTATCTTTATTGTTTTTTCCACAATAATTGGGCCCTATGATTGTTTTTTTTTTTTTTCTTTTCATTTTGTGGTGTCTATTTAAAATTTTCTGAAGGCTTAAAATGTTAATTTAATTAATCTTTTAATCAAATTGAATTTTTTGGGCAAACAAAGTGCTGCACAACCTTGTTTGTAATTGAAGTTGCTGAATAAATGCATTAATGCAACCTCTGTGCAGTCTATTGTTAGACTTAAATTTTTATAGATTAATATAATTCAAAATGATTATAATTAATATTAGCAAAGTCTCTATTTTAGCTTTTGAGAGATGCTTTTGAGTTTTACCAGTTTTCATATATGTGTGTTTATATTTGCTGACTAAATCTAGACTAGAATTCCCAGACTTTTAGTAAATAAAACCTGACTAAACCTAAAACAGAGCAGGTTCACTAAATATGGTACAAACCAAAAAAGGACATTTGACACAGGACTAAGAAAAACAAAAAAGCGCTGACAAAGTGACCATTGTTTACCAATGTCGACAAAATAAATAAAAGCTGCTTTCCAAGGATGTTTGTTTTGAAGTAATTTGAGCTGTTTGTGTGCTCAGGTATGGGATATTCGAGCGATGCCGTGAGCTGGTGGAGGCCGGATATGACGTGCGTCAGCCGGACAAAGAAAACGTCACACTCCTGCACTGGGCGGCAATTAACAACCGCATAGACCTGGTCAAGTACGTCTCTCTCCTAATAATTTTATTCACATTCACATCTCTCCTGGATCCCTAGATTTTTTTCCCCCTCCTGTTATGAAGACAGCACACACATATGCACAGATAGGCATGGATAGAGTTATTACTCTGTCAACGTTCAGATGAGAAAAGCTTGAAATTCCCATTACGAGGCTGTGTGTGTGTCTCTGCATATCCACCTCTTAATAAGTGGCTGCTCTGGCGCAGTCATTCATGTTACACTACACTCTTTTGCAGCCGTAAGATAAAGCCTAGATGTCTCGTTTACTCAACATTTGTCTGTCTGCACTTTTTAGGTACTACATATCTAAAGGTGCCATAGTTGACCAGCTGGGAGGAGATCTCAACTCTACACCACTGCATTGGGCTACAAGGTGAGTGTTTGAAATGCAATACTGGCATACTAATTATCGCAGATCGACCAGTATATACTGTATACTGCTTGCTGTTTAATTAATTAGTATGCTGAAATGTTGTTGCATGATCTTATAGAGTTCATTTGTGACCCTGGACCACAAAACCAGTCTTAAGTCGCTGGGGTATAGTTGTAGTAATAGCCAAAAATACATTGTATGGGTCAAAATTATTGATTTTTCTTTTATGCCAAAAATCATTATGATATTAAGTAAAGATCATGTTCCATGAACATTTTTTGTAAAATTCCTACTGTAAATGTATCAAAATGTAATTTTTGATTAGTAATATGCATTGTTAAGAACTTAATTTGGACAACTTTGAAGGTGATTTTCTCAGTATTTTGATTTTTTTGCACCCTTAGATTCCAGATTTTCAAATAGATGTATCTCGGCCAGATATTGTCCTATCCTAACAAACCATATATCAATAGAAAGCTTATTTATTGAGCTTTCATATGTTGTATACATCTCAGTTTTGTAAAATTTAACCTTATGACTGGTTTTGTGGTCCAGTGTCACATTTGTGTAAAATGTCTCTGATTTTTGAGTAAGGAGGAGAACAATCTGATTTTAACTTTCTGGGGCAGTTTAAATAAAAGTGAAATAAGTATTAGATGGAAAGTTAAAATATGTTAGTACTAAAATGACAAAACCAAAGCCGAAATAAGTTAAAGAACAAAACAACTACAAACAACCTAAAACTAATATAAAAAAAAAAAAAAAAGCACAAGATTTTTGAAACTGAAACTAAATTTTTGAAATTAAATAAATATTAGATAAATTATAAACGTTGAATTACAAAAAACAAAAACTGAAATAAGAAATAATTTTTTTTAAATAATAATAATAAAAATGCACAAAACAGAAATGACTCTTTGAGTAATTAAAGTGAAGCTGAAATTCAATGTTAATATTTGATGGAAAAACCTAAATGAAATGTAAATTTAATGGTGACGTACTGAAATTAAAAAAAATGAAACTGAAATAGGTAAATTAAAGCTTGGTAGAAAAAAAAACACTGCAACATAAATTAAAAATACCGGGGTAATTAAAATTAAGCTTAAACAAAATATAAATATTAGATATAGAAAAAAGAAAAGAAAATTAGCTTAAATAAAATGAAGTACTAAAATTAAAAAATTAAAGCTAAAATAACTTAAATCTAAATGTATAATATAAAAAAGATAAAACTAATAAAAATGACAAATGCAAAACAGAAATGATTAAAACCTCAGCTAAAAATAAAATGAACCTAAAATTAGATCTTTTTTTAAAGGTTAAAATAAGTAAATACTATAATAGTATATGTATTATACTAAAGTACAGGGTATCCAGTTATTCAATGGATGCAAAAATGCATGTGCATGTTTTTTTTTTTTTTAGTGTGTGATGGTTTATTAATGCACACAGTCTGTGAATGATGGCTCTCGTTTGCCCTCTCTCATTCAGACAGGGCCATCTCTCCATGGTGGTGCAGTTAATGAAATACGGTGCTGATCCGTCTCTCATCGACGGTGAGGGATGCAGTTGTGTGCATCTGGCCACACAGTTTGGACACACCTCTATTGTGGCATATCTCATTGCCAAGGGACAGGTACGCTTATTTAACACTTAGAAAATGCTCTGATCAAACAAAAGCTGCCAAAGTTATTGCCAGTCAGAATATTTTGATTGCAATTTTGAGCCAATGAGATTAGGCTGTGGGCGGAGCTACTCCACATCTTGTGAAAGAGTCAATTTTATCATGCATTCCGTCATGCTCCGTCCATTTTCAGCCTGCAGGGGGCGTTTATGACATTTCCATCCATGACCTCTACTGTTTTTGATCTCTGATCTTACTTTTAAGTCTGCTCTGTGTTGTCTTTTCTAGGATGTGGATATGATGGATCAGAATGGGATGACCCCTTTGATGTGGGCGGCTTATCGGATGCACAGGTGCGTGTGTATTGTGAGAGAAAGTGTTTTTTTTTTTTTGCAATTGTGAGATATAAGACTAATACATACAGTTTCTGCAGTGTTGACCCGACACGGCTGTTGCTGACGTTTAACGTGTCGGTGAATCTGGGTGATAAATATCATAAGAACACTGCTCTGCACTGGGCGGTTCTGGCCGGAAACACTACGGTAATCAGCCTGCTGTTGGAGGCCAACGCTAATGTCGACGCACAGAACATCAAGGTATGTTCCAGACACCTGTTCTTCCACACTGAAATCAAGTGATTAGATACATATTAGTACATATTAGCCATTTTATTCATTATTGGAATAAAACAAGTGTTGGATAAAGGACTTTAGAAGCTCCCTTTTCTCCATCTTCATTCATTTATTATCTTTATTTAACAGTACTTAATATAACTGAATGAAAAATGTTGTAATACTTTTTATATACTGTCTGCATTCAGAAAATGCATGGGTATATTTTTTTTAGCAATAGCCAAAAATACATTTTATAGGTCAAAATTATCTCATTTTCTTTTATGCCAAAAATCATGTTCCATGAAGATATTTAGTAAATTTCCTGCTGTAAATATATCAAAACTTAATTTTTTATTAAAAGCATTGCTAAGAACTCCATTTGGATAACTTTAAAAATAGGATGAAAAAATATAAAATAAATATATATTTTTTAATTCATTAGGTTATTTTGTCATTTGCATTTAAGATTTCTAATTTATTTTATTATTTTATTTTGTCATTTGTATTAGTTTATTTTAAACTCATTTCTAAATAGTTTTATTTTTATTACAGTTTAAATTTTAGTTGCCAGGCATTCATTTTAGAACAAACTTATTTCAGTAAATTACCTAGGAGACATTTAAAATTATATATATATTTTTTTTTTTTTATCATTTCATTTTATTTGTTATCTGTATTAGTTTTAATTTTTTTAAACACATTTCTAAATAGTTGTATTTTATTACAGTTTTAATTTTAGTTGCCAAGTAACTAAAACTTATTTCAGTAAATTCCAAGGAGACAATTTTAAATTGTTATTTTTTTAATCTAATATTTTATTTGTCATCTGTATTAGTTATTAATTTTTAAAAACATTTTAAAATTGTTTTATTTTTATTACTTTTTAGTTTTCATTTTAGTCGCTAGATATTTTAGAACTTATTTCAGTTAGTTGCAATGGAAACATTTTAAGACTTTTTGTTAATCGAATCTAATATTTTATTTTATTATTTTATTTAACTTTATTTGTCAATCTGTATTTTTTTTTAAACATTTCTAGTTGTATTTTTTTTTTACAGTTTTAGTTTTTAGTTTTCATTTTAGTTGCCAGGTATTTTAGAACATAAACTTATTTCAGTAAATTGCCAAGGCAAAAAATTATTTTCTTTTATTATTTTAGCACAAAAGTTTTACTTAATGAAAACCACATTGGAGTTCAAGACATAATAATAATAATATTTGTGGTTGCAGGGGGAGACGCCGCTGGATCTGGCCAAACAGAGGAAAAATGTTTGGATGATAAATCATCTGCAGGAGGCCAGACAGGCCAAAGGCTACGACAGCCCCTCGTACCTAAAACGCCTCAAAATGGACAAGGTAGAGCAACCAAAACCTTCTATTCTGACCAATCAATTACCATTAATGCATGCACTCAGACATTTCTCCATCCGTCTTCAGGAGTTCAGGCAGAAGGTGATGTTGGGAACTCCATTCCTGGTGATTTGGCTGGTGGGATTCATCGCCGATCTGGACATTGACTCCTGGCTCATCAAGGGTGTGATGTATGCAGCGATGTGGCTCATCGTGCAGTTTCTGTCCAAGTATGACGCCGTTACACCCATCTGTGTTGCCGCTCAGGCTTTCAATGCATTCTGATGTGAACGCCAAGCATCGTCGCTAATATTTGATCTCTGATTCTAGGTCTTTCTTCGATCACTCCATGCATAGCGCTCTTCCTCTTGGCATCTATCTGGCCACTAAGTTCTGGATGTACATCACCTGGTTTTATTGGTTCTGGAATGATATCCTTTCAATCGCTCTTTTATCAGCAAATCCAGCTTTAGACTTAGTAATAAACAAGCATGCATTTATATGTTTGTCGACTCAGATGAACATAAACCAGGTCACAGTTTTATCCAAGAGCTAAAGAATTTTATGTCTTCCTTTGAAAACATCATCTCTTTCTGTCTTCCTGGCGTGAAACTTAAAACTAGGTTGCTAGTGACCCGATTTATGCCATTATCTCATTTTTCAGTGTTGAAAGATCTGAAAATGTCGTCTTGTTTGTTTAAACGTTCACTTCGTCTCCGGACCTAATGAAAGGAACCGATGATAGAGATATGAAGTTTGCAATGTTTTCATCCTTTCGCACTTAATGAAAACATAAACTGAGACGAAAATATCCCTCTTTCACCCACGGTTTACTGACGCCAACATGAGTCGGTGTGTTTTTCTGGAGATAATTGTATTGTGAGTGTAAAATTGTGGGCAGATGCATCAGCTTTGACAGGCTTGACATGGATATGTCTGATTTTTCCATGGAAATTGTTTATCAGGAGTGAATTTTGACACCTTGTGTGGGTTAGAAAATGGCTGGGCGGTTTGACATTGTATTGCGCAGTGGTAGAAATGTGACAAACTGGTGGATATATCCAAACGCATATTGATCCGGCGTGAAGCTTTACATTATTTACATGAGAGATTGCAGTGAATGGGTGCCGTCAGAATGACAGTCCAAACAGCTGATAAAAACAACAGTAATCCACATCACTCCAGTTCATCAGTTTAATTGTCTTGAGAAGCCAAAAGATGCATGTTTGAAAGAAACAAATCCATCAAGATGTTTTTAACTTTAAACCATTGCTTCTGACTAAAATACAAGTCTGCAATCCATTTCTGTAGTTATTTATTATACACTGCCATTCAAAAGTTTGGGATCTATAAGACTTGTAATGTTTTTAAAGAAGACTCTTATGCTCATCAAGGCTGCATTTATTTGAGAAAAAAAATACAGAAAAAAAAGGTAATATTGTAAAATGTTATTACAATATAAAATAATGGCTTTTATTCTAATATACTTTAAAATATAATTTATTCCTGTGATGCAAAGCTGAATTCATCAGCTGTTACTCCAGTCATAAAGTGTCACATGGTCCTTCAGAAATCATTCTGATATGCTGATTTATTATTAGAATGATCAATGTTGGAAACATATATAAAGATTTTCTAACAATGTAAATCTGTTCACTTTTTATTAATTTAACACATCCTTGGTGAATAAAAGTATTTTTTTTTTTTTAAATGCTCTGACCCCAAACTTTTGAACAGTAGTATGTAGTAATGTTAGAAAATCTACTTTAAATAAATCCTGTTCTTTTTAACCTTTTTTTGTTTAAAGAATCCTAAAAAAAAAAAAAAAGTATCACAGGTTCCAAAAAAATATTAAGCAGCACAACTGTTTTCAACACTGATAATAAATCAATTAGAATGATTTCTGAAGAATCATGTGACATTTAAGACTGCAGTAACAGCTGATGAAAATCTAGCTTTGCACCACAGGAATAAATCATATTTTAAAGTATATTAATATAAAAAAACATTATTTTATATTGTAATAACATTTAGCAATATTACTGTTTTTTTTGTATTTTTGTTCAAATAAATACAGCCTTGATGAGCATAAGATACTTGTTTAAAAAATGTCTTACAGATCCCAAACTTTTGAACAGCAGTTCTATATTTTAATAAACTATACGGAAATGCCATATGTTGGATATTCCGGAAAAAAAAAAAAGAGATGGACTTTTTCACTGGATTGGACTCGTATTTTAGTTAAAATCAATTGTTCAAAGTTAAAAACGTCTTAATGATGGATTTGTTTCTGGACTGGAGTAATGATGCTAAAAATTTAACTTTAATTACAGATATAAATTAAATTTTAATGTATATTAATATAGAAAAAACATTGTTTTACATCATAATAATATTTGACAATATTACATTTTTATTTCAGTATTTTTGATCAAATGAACACAGCTTTGATGAGCATAAGAAACTTCTTCAAAAACATTAAAAATCTCTCTGCTCCCAAAATTTCGAACAACAGTGTATGTAATAATTGTTGCATTTTTAGCAAAAATAACTGCATTGGGCTATAAATGATCACAGTGATGTATAATTACTCATGCTGTGATATAAGATTCTGTTCATGACGCCCACCATTAGGTGTGAGAGAAAGCAAGTGCAAATATAAGAAAGCGTAGTTCTTGTCTGGTAATGACACGCTGCATTTCTATGGTTATGGAGCTGTCAAACAGTGGTGAAATAGGATTTCTTCCAACCACTCAAGACGTGACTCATGTCTGGATCTGCCTCTCAAATGAATCTGCTGAAATGTGTTTCGTGCAGATGTAATTGGAGGTTGTGAAGTGATATTTAGTGTGCAGACAACGTGCGTCCAGGTGCTTCAGGAATAGAAACAATGCGCTCAAACCCTGCAGCCGAAATCAGATCGAGAGCTCTGGGTGGATCCGTTTCCCTCTCCCCTTTATCATCCAACAATAGAGCATCTCCTCTGAGGATTGAGCTCTTTTTTTTTTTTTTTTTTTTTCCTCATCTGCTGTAATTGTTGCTTGTGTGCAGCTCAGCTCAGCGAAACCGCCGACCCACTTACAGGAGAAACTGATTTTCTGCATTTGTTAGAGTCTTTATGGACATAGTTTGTCTCTGGGTTGATTGAGAAGCTCATGTTACGTCCAGATGTCAAAGCTACAAGTCAAACAGGAAGTGTTACATTTAAAAAAAAATATTTTGTTTAAATGTGGCAGCTCAGAATTCCACGGAACTTTCAGTTTCAATTCAAAAATTAAAAAAAAAAAGTGACAACCTGTATGTTCTGTTTAAACGAGAAGAGAGAAAGTACATTTCCCTGAATGTCAGGAAACAAAACTTAGTTTCTTTGATTTTTAAAGAATAAAAGAATGTACAAAATTTTTTTACTCGCCCCCATGTCATCCAAGATGTTCATGTCTTTCTTTAGTTGTAAAGAAATTGTTTTTTGAGGAAAACATTTAAGGATTTTTCTCTTAATAGTGGACTTCTGTGGTGCCTGTGAGTTTGAACCTCCAAAATGCAGTTTAAATGCAGCTTCAAAGGGCTCTAAACGATCCCAGCCGAGGAAGAAGGGTCTTACTTAGTGAAATAATTGTCAATTTATATACTTTTACCTGAAATGTCGAAAACTCCCATCTCATTTTCTCCTCCAACTTCAAAATCTTTTTCTTTTTTTTCAATTTTGTGAAGAGCGTTTGATCTTCTTTGCATGTTCACTTTGTAAACGCTTGGTTGGTACTTCCGCAGCGATGTTGGATGATTTTTGAAGTTGGAGGAGAAAATGAGATGGGAGTTTTTTGACATACCTTAACTGTCTTGAACTTGACTACACAGAGTTAGACAAAATGAGCATTTGAGGTTAAAGTATAAATTTTCAATTCTTTTTTGAAAATGACTGATCGTATCACTAGATAAGACCCTTCTTCCTCGGCTGGGATCATTTAGAGCCCTTTGAAGCTGTATTTAACCTACATTTTGGAAGTTCAAGCTTCCGGGCACCATAGACGTCCACTATATGGAGAGAAATCCTGAAATGTTTTTCTCAAAATAACAATTTCTTTTACGACTGAAGAAAGAAAGACATGAACATCTTGGATGACAAGGAGGTGAGTATATTATCTGTGCATTTTTGTTCTGGAAACAGTGAACTTCTCCTTTAAGAGGATCACAGTTAGATCAACTACTAGCTCAGTTATTATTCCCACATTCAGTCCTTTCTTTTAAATAGGGTCTTTTCACTGAACGATACATTCAAAACATTCTGATTCAGTTCATTGGTTCAAAATTGTATTAACCCTGTTGATTGTTTTGCTGTGTCATACTGAACATAACTTCCTTAACCCTAAACACATCTCCCATTCGTCACCATCCACCTGCCCTTCCTGCTCAACAGTCTGGCTCTCTTCTACAACTTTGGCAAATCTTGGAAATCTGACCCTGGTATCATCAAAGCATCCGAGGAGCAGAAGAAAAAGGTAAAATTTCAAACCTTAGACGAAATGTACTCACCCTCAGGTTATACAGGATGTAGATGAGTTTGTTTCTTCATCAGATTTGGAGAAATGCAGCATTGCATCACTTGCTCACCAATGGATCCTCTGGAGTGAATGGGTGCCGTCAGAATGAGAGTCCAAACAGTTGATTAAAACATCACAATAATCCACACCAGTCCATCAGTTAAAATCTTGTGAAGTCAAAAGATGCATGTTTGTAAGAAACAAATGTCAGACCGTCGATTCTATGCAAAATATATGTCTATAATCCATAATAACACTTCCTGCAGTGAAAAATTCAATCTTCATTTGTCCTCTCACATTAAAATTAAACCACACATTTATTTTGGACTATTTTGGCTTGTAAACAAATCCACTGTTAAGACATTTTTAACGTCAAACCGTCGATTCTGTGCAAAATATGTGTCCATAATCCATAATAACACTTCCTCCAGTGAAAAAAAAAAAGTCAATCTTCTTTTGTTCTCTCACATTAAAATTAATTGGTTCAGCTCCAACCCTAATCAAACACACCTGAACAAGTTAATCAAGAACTTTAGGATCACTAGAAAGTTACAGCCAGGTGAGTTTGATCAAGGTTGGAGCTAAACTCTGGAGGAAAATGGATCTTGCGAGTTGAGAAATCCTGATCTATAATATTGCTTTCTCCAATGAAAATGCTGTCTGGGCTGAATCAGGACAGAAAAATACACAGATCAAGCACAGTTTACAAGCCAAAAATAATGTGTGGTTTAATTTTGATGTGAGAGGACACAAGAGAATTAACTTTTTCACTGGAGGAAGTGTTATTATGGATTATGGACACATATTTTGCACAGAATTTACGGTGTGACGTTAAAAACGTCTTAATAAGAGATTTGTTTCTTACAGACACACAGCTTTTGGCCTTACAAGGTGTTAATTGATGGACTGGAGCGGTGTGGATTACTTGTGAATTATTGTGATGTTTTTATCAACTGTTTGGACTCTCATTCTGACGGCACCCATTCACTGCAGATTTATTGGTGAACAATTGATGCAATGCTATATTTCTCAGCAACCATCCAGAACACCAATGCTTTATGCACAAGAAAGCACCATTTTTGTGGAAAATGTGTGTCCATAATCCATAATAACACTTCCTGCACTGAAAAAGTCGATCTTCTTTTGTCCTCTCACATCAAAATTAAACCACACATTTATTTTGGACTGTTCTGGCTTGTAAACAAATAAGCTATTAAGACGTTTTTAACATTAAACCATCGATTCTGTGCAAAATATGTATCCATAATCCATAATCACACTTCCTCCAGTGAAAAAGTCAATCCTCTTTTATTCTCCCACATCAGATTCCAACAACACATTTATTTTGGACTGTTTTGGCTTGTAAACAAATCCACTATTAAGAGGTTTTTAACGTCAAATCGTCGATTCTGTGCGAAATATGTGTCCAAATAGGTTGTTTACAAGCCAAAACAGTCTAAAATAAATGTGTGGTTTAATTTTGATGTTAGAGGACATTCTGACGGCACCCATTCACTGAAGATTTATTAAGTGATGCAATTCTATATTTCTCAGCAACCATCCAGAACACCAATGCTTTAGGCACAAGAAAGCACCATTTCTGTGCAAAATGTGTGTCCATAATCCATAACAACACTTCCTGCACTGAAAAAGTCGATCTTCTTTTGTCCTCTCACATCAAAATTAAACCGCACATTTATTTTGGACTGTTTTTAAGACGTTTTTAACATTAAATCATCAATTCTGTGCAAAATATGTGCCCAAATATGTTGTTTACAAGTCAAAACAGTCTAAAATAAATGTGTGGTTTAATTTTGATGTGAGAGGATGAAAGAAGATCGACTTTTTCACTGGAGGAAGTGTTATTTTGGATTATGGACACATATTTTGCAATCGACGGTTTGAAAAATGTCTTAATAATAGATTGATTTCTTACAAATACACAGCTTCTGGCTTCACGAGGTGTTAATTGACGGACTGGAGTGGTGTGAATTATTGTGATGTTTTTATCAGCTGTTTGGGCTCTCATTCTGACGGCACCCATTCACTGCAGAAGATTTATTGGTGAACAAGTGATGCAATGCTATATTTCTCCACATCTCCAGAAAGCAACCATCCAGAACTCCAATGCTTTATGCACAAGAAAGCACCATTCACATTTTCCTTATAAAACGTAATAATGCTCTACTGTTTTCTTCTCTCTTTTTAGACTATAGTCGAATTGGCAGAAACAGGCTCTCTGGATCTCAGCATATTCTGCAGCACCTGTTTGGTAATTATGGCTCTTTTCCATTCTGCTCACCGCTGCTTGAACACAGTCAGTGTTGGCCCGCTGATAACCAACAGTCTGATTTGCATTGCAATTTCCATCGAGGCGCTTTCACATAAAGCACTCACTTTAACAGCCTGTTCTCCACAGATACGCAAGCCAATCAGATCGAAACACTGCGCCGTTTGCAATCGATGCATCGCCAAGTTTGATCACCACTGCCCGTGGGTCGGCAACTGCGTAGGTGAGTTTTTCAGTGGTTGCATCTTCCACACAAGCTCTTCAACCTGACATTAACATGAATAATCAGAGATGTTCTGCCAGGAAATTGTTCACTTTTGTTAAGAAAACCCATTTAGCATCCCAAAGGCTGATATGAGTCATCCCTTTCATTTGTTTGTTTTTCTCCTCATTGTCTGCGGACAGGAAGTGGAAACCACCGCTACTTTATGGGCTACTTGTTCTTCCTGTTGTGTATGATCTGTTGGATGATATACGGATGCATTTGCTGTGAGTATACTTGACTTGCATGGTTTTGTACGATTAATAAGATGAGAAATTAATCTAAACTTTAATAAGGTAATAGTATTATTATTCACGACTGTGATGCATGCACAGAATTAAAGTGGCAGCGCATTGTTTGCAGTAAATATGAACAAGTATTGACATGAAAATGTCATAAATACACCATAAATGCATATAATGTATAATCAAAAGTCTACTGTGTTTCAACACATAAAGGTTTTTGGCTAGGTTTAAAGGAAAAGAGCATTTTTAGATAAGCAAGGCAATAATATATTATTCGTGGAGGTAGGAAAACAACGTTCTTTATTAACAACAGGATTGCTTGTAATAAATATTTAAATGGAAAAGAAAAGGCATTAGAACTGACTAATTTATGTTTGTGATAACATAAGCAGTTTAAATGTTTTGCCACTTGCTTGGGCAACCTAATATATAAATCTAGAAGTAAATGCAAAAGTAAAAAGCATTGAATAATCTGTTGCTTATATTTATTGTGTTTAATTGCACAATTTAAAAAAATGCACTGCATGATCAAACATTTAGGTGAGATAAATATATATTCTCGAAAATGCTCTGCTCCACCCCTCAAATTAAAAAACTGATTAAATGCCTAAAAATCCTGATTGGAATTTCACTATAAATAATTCTACATGATAAAAAGAAGGCTTTAAAAAGATTGTATCAGATCGGCAGATACTGCTTCCTGTGACCGGCCTCAAAAATCCTGATTGGGGCACCCCTACTTAGTGCAATACATGGATAGTTCACCAAAAAAAAAATTTCTGACCTTCTGACATTTTCTCAATTATTCCTAACCTGTAAAAGATGATATTTTTAAGAAAACAGTTGACGGTACCCATTGACTTCCATAGTATGAAAAGAAAAAATACTATGGAAGTCAATGGTTACCGTCAACTGTTTGGTTACCAACATTCTATAAAACTGGTCTAAATGAAGAAAATATGATATTTAGACAATAAGAAAAAGTACATATCTTCATTCTGTTCAAAAGTGTTCACCCCTGGCTCTTAATGCATCATTTTTCCTTATAAAGCATTAGTCAGTGTTTGAACCTTCTGTAATAGTTGCATATGAGTCCCTCATGATCATACAGTCATTGTTGGAAAGGGTTCAAATCCACAAAAATGCTGAAAAACCACAGAATTTGTGGGAGCTTAAAGATTTTTCTGAACACCAGCGGACAAAGTACTCATAAACAACTATCACTAAACAAACAAAAAAAACACAGCTGTGGATAATTTTATTTTGAAATAAAGATATTTTGAAATAAAAAGTTGACAGTACCCATTAACTTCCATAGTATTGCAAAAAAATACAATGGAAGTTAATGGGTACCATCAACTGTTTGGTTACCAACATTCTACAGAATGTCATCTTTTGTGTTCAGCAGCTGAAATAAACTTTCTGAATTTGAAGATCAGGGTACATTTAAGTTATTAAGCAAATGAAAAAAACGATATTTAGACAAAATAAGAAAAAAAATCTTCAATCGGTTCAAAAGTGTTCACACCCGGCTCTTAATGCATCGTTTTTGCATAAAAAAGCATCGGTGAGCATTTGAACCCATGTAGTAGTTGCATATAATCATACAGTCATAATACACAAAAATGCTAGAAAACCACAGAATTTGTGAGACCTGAAGGACTTTTCTGAAGAACAGCAAGCAGGTTAACTGTTCTGGACAAACAAGGGACTTGTTTAGTTATAACTAAACAAAAAAACACAGTTGTGGATCATTTTATTTTAAAATAAAGATATTTTGAGATAAAAAGTTGACAGTACCCATTGACTTCCATAGTATGTAAAAAAATATGTGACCCTGGACCACAAAACCAGTCATAAGGTAAAATTTTACAAAACTGAGATGTTTACAACATATGAAAGCTCAATAAATAAGCTTTCTATTGATGTATGGTTTGTTAGGATAGGACAATATTTGGCCGAGATACATCTATTTGAATATCTGGAATCTGAGGGGGCAAAAAAATCAAAATACTGAGAAAATCACCTTTAAAGTTGTCCAAATTAAGTTCTTAACAATGCATATTACTAATCAAAAATTACATTTTGATATATATTTATAGTAGAAATTTTACAAAAAATCTTAATGGAACTTGATCTTTACTTAAATTCCTAATGATTTTTGGCATAAAAGAAAAATCAATAATTTTGACCCATACAATGTATTTTTGGCTATTGCTACAAATATACCCCAGCGACTTAAGACTGGTTTTGTGGTCCAGGGTCACATATAATGGAAGTCAGTAGGTACCGTCAACTGTATGGTTACCAACGTTCTACAAAATATCTTATAAATAAAAACTAGCATGCATTTTGTAAGATCCCTCTTATTTTGGTCAAATAATTAACATTTAGCTGATTCCGCAAGGTTTTGACTTCAACTCTATGTATAATGTTGATGAACTGAACGTGATTTGGTCTGTTTGTGCAGATTGGAGGATTCACTGTGCTACCAGCTACACTAAAGACGGCTTTTGGGTCTACATCACCCAGATCGCCACCTGCTCGCCGTGGATGTTCTGGATGTTCATCAACAGTGTGTTTCACTTCATGTGGGTCGCTGTGCTCATCATGTGCCAGCTCTATCAGGTAAGATCTAAATCTGTTACTAAAGCAAGAGAGCTGCTCACCTAGACTACATTCCCTTGAGGATCTTTTTCAGTTTACACGCTGACCTGTAGAAATTGAGTCGGCGCACTACGGTTTTTGTGGGTTGATGTGTATGTTTTATGTTTTCTCCATAGATCGCTGTTCTGGGCATCACTACAAACGAGCGCATGAACGCCAGAAGATATAAGCACTTTAAAGTTACAGCCACATCCATCGAGAGCCCTTTCAAGTGAGTGCTTTAAAGTCATTTCTGGTTGAGCTGGGAACAGCTTATCTATACAGCACTGAACCATAAATATATTTTATAGAGACATGCTTTGTATATTTATCATCATTACTGTCTGTAGAATATAATCTATGTGAAACTTACTGTTGCTAACTTAAAAAAAAAAAAAAAATATATATATATATATATATATATATATATATATATATTGTTGCTTCTTTAGGCACCAAATTGGTGCTTTAATTAGGCACCAGCAATGAAGAGAAAAATCTGATTAGATCGAGTAAATTATCTCAGGAATTATTCATGTTTGTAATTATAATTATGTAGAAATTTTAAAAAGTCTAAAAAATCTAGAAAAAAGTTTTTTATTAATATACTGTTGGCAGTGTTATCATAATTTTTTTTGAATAAAATATAAATATTAGATTAAAAACATTGCGCGAAAAGGAGAAATAAGTTCTATACTACATTAGAACTATTTAGAAATATTTGAACAATGTTTAATAAAAAAAGATGAAAATGTTCATTATGAACAAAATGTAAATAATAAAAGCTAATCAAATACATTGAAAAGTTCAAATGAAAGCAAAATATTAATAAAGCGTATATTCATAATAGTGAAGTAACAGTTTTGGATAATAATTTAATGAGAAATTTAAGTACTAAAATTACTACTTATATAATTATAAAACTTGAACTAAAAGTCAAGTAAAACTAAATTAAAACTGCTCACAAATATTTGAAAAATGAATAATAAAAATTGCAAAATGAATAGCACCCCAAAAATTTTTTTTATTAATATATAAAAATAAATTATTAAAAAATATTGGAAAGCTGATTTAAAATATTAATAAAAACATTTTTTTAGATAATAATAAAGTCAAACTAAAATAAATTAATTGAGATAAAAACTATTTAGAAATATTTGAACAATGAAAATTTAATAAAAAAAAAACTGAACATAAAATAAATATTTTAAAATATTACAAAGCTAATTCAAAATATTATTAAAATATCTATTCATAATTGTATTAAAACTTGCAAACAAGTAACTAAAGTTGAAACCCACATTTAAATTGAGATCAACGAATAAAAATTGCAAAATTAATAATGCACAAAAAGTAAATTTAAACTGAATACAAAAAAATGTAAATTGAATATAAAATATATATTGATAGTAATTACACTTTCAGGTAAACTACTAAAATTACCAACTAAAGTCAAGAGATAATAGCTATTTACAAATATTTGAACGATACCAGTTTTTATTTTTATTTGTGATTAGTAATATGCATTGCTACGAACTTCATTTGGACAACTTTAAAGGCGATTTTCTCAATATTTTAATTTTTTTGCACCCTCAGATTGTAATTTTTTAAATGGTTGCATCTTAGCCAAATATTGTTTTATCCTAACAATTTATTTAGTTTATTTATTTAGTTTTCAGATAATGTATAAATCTCAATTTTAAAAAATTTACACTTATGACTGGTTTTGTGGTCCAGGGTCACAAATAATTACCCTGGAAATCCAGAGGTCTCGCGAGAGCACAATTTGAATTGTCTCTGCAAGACACTCTGGCATCGAGCAATGATCCACGTTACTGCATTACGTAAGAAGTTCTGGGAACCAATCAAATCGTTGTATCTGATGTAGGCGAGTCAGAGGCGAGCTAAGCTGATGACGACAGCGCTCCGACGTCTGGAATCATTAGTAAACAGATGAACACCAGTTGTTTGAAACGGCTTTGGCCGCTACAATGAACGAGTTAGACTTGGCTTTCCATATAAAAGAGGAACAGAAAACCGCGCTCGAATCGTTCCTGTGTAAGAAGGACTTTTTTGCTGTTTTGCCGACTGGATACGGCAAGAGTTTAAAGGGTTACGAAACCCCAGACAACTTTTTCTGAGATTTTAGCAGAAGTGTTTGTGTTGCAGATCATATAAAGCAACGATGCCATCTGTTAATATTAATTGTTAGAGATAACTGGTTAATTTTAAGAGTTTTTTTGCGCTATTTTCATCTTCCGGGTTTAAAATCTACATTGTGCTGACGTCACCGTTTGGGACTATAGACGGTTTCATCGGGCGCACGCGCCTGGACCTAAGTTAACTTCCGGTCTGTGTTTGTTTATCTGTCTGGTTCGTGTCGCGGGCTACAAACGCAGCTAATAATGAGTAATGAAGTTGGTCTCAGGTTATTGTGCTGTGGTATGTGTTTCCCAAACATTTATTTATTTGTGGCGACCTGCCACGATATAAAAACCGACTGATTTTCCAATAGACTTCGTTGAATAAACGTAATGCACGTTTAAAAATCAAACCGAGGCGTGGGTGTTTTTATATCACTGTATTTCTGAAAAAATCAGTCTTTAGAAAATGTCATTTTCATTTCATCCTGCATAAGGCAGCGTTTTTAAATTAAGAGCTGCTTTGTCTATAGCCATTACCGATAATGTTGATTACCGGGGAAACCATTGTTTCTCGTGCTTAAAGCACCTCCTGCTGGCAGAGGATGAGTTTGCATTTTTAATAAATCAGTCTAATTTACGCAGCCAACATATTTCGCTTGTTATTAAAAAAATAATCTACTCTAGAAGGATTTAGCTGTTGTTATTGATTCTATTTGGATGTCTACCGGAAGTTAAGTTTGGGCCACAAAAGCGCGCATGCGCAGTAACGTTTGTTTATGTTGTTGCCGTTGAAACCGTCTATAGTACATCGATGACGCGTCGGTGTCTCATAAATATTCATGACTCTGCGTGTTCTTATCCTATGAGAAGTCAATTCGCTTAATTATTCACGACAGCGTGTGCTGATTTGCTGTGGCAGGCGCTTCAGACTATGAGATTGCGTACATTAACCGAGAGGAACGTTCATGGATGAAAGAGAGTTCGGCACACGCGATTCATTCATAAAGTAGGCGTAAGCGGTTTTTCCTTGACGCAACCCATCAAAAGGCTTATATAAACGCGGCAAAATAAACCTTAACAGTTATTAGAGGTTCAACAGCGTGTTCATATATGTGACCCTCGACCACAAAACCAGTCATAAGGTTACATTTTACAAAACTGAGATATATACATCACATGAAAGCTCAATAAATAAGCTTTCTATTGATGTATGGTTTGTTAGGATAGGACAATATTTGGCCGAGATACATCTATTTGAAAATCTGGAATCTAAGGGTACAAAAAAATCAAAATACTGAGAAAATCACCTTTAAAGTTGTCCAAATTAAGTTCTTAACAATGCATATTACTAATCAAAAATTACATTTGGATAGGTTTACAGTAGGAATTTTACAAAAAATCTTCATGGAACATGATCTTTACTTAATTTCCCAATGATTTTTGACATAAAAGAAAAATCAATAATTTTGACCCATACAATGTATTTTTGGCTATTGCTACAAATATACCCATATATTCAAATGCATGCTTGGTGCCGCCCCTCGAGTTAGACACTTTTCACTGCTCGATGCCAGACCCTTAATCTTAATAGATTAGGGTCTGGATTTTTCCAGGCTAACAAATAATAGTAATAATAATAATAATAAAAAAAAAAAAATAAATAAATAAAAACTTCAAAAGCACCTAACAGCATTGCTAAAAAATCTGACAGTTCAGTCAAAACTATGAACTTCTCAAGATTTGTTTAGGAAGTCATTATTGTCAATGACAGCATTGTTTTAACGTGGCTCCTCTGTTTTCTCGCACAGTCACGGCTGTATGAGGAACCTCATAGATTTCTTCGAGCTGCGCTGCTGCGGTCTGCTGCGGCCCGTGGTGGTAGACTGGACCTCGCAGTACACAATAGAGTACGACCAGACGACCGGCTCAGGATACCAGCTGGTGTAGCGCGGCGAAGGAGCGGCGGAGCGTGAGAGAAGACGGAGCGAGAGGGAGAAGAGGGGAGAGGTTTTCC
>NW_027394420.1:0-36410 GCF_049309525.1 Garra rufa | reverse complement strand
GTATTTAATCTAATAATTTTGTAATCGTATTTCCATTGTAGGCTAAATGATTGTGGCCTAACAGACAAAAGCTGTCACGCTTTGTCTGCAGTTCTTGGATCAGATACCAATCTGAAAGAGCTGAACATGAACAATAATAATCTGCAGGATTCAGGCGTAAAGTTGTTCTGCACTGGAATAAAGAATACAAAGTGTCATTTGGAGATACTGAGGTAAGTTATATTGAGACAAATATTAAAAGGAGTCCTATTATGCTTTTTCACTTATATACCTCATGGTATAGAGGGTTGAAACACGTGGAGCTGCAGCTGCTATAAACACGAGTGATAAGTCAAAAGTGACGATCATCCGCGGATGCGGAGAAGTAAGAGATTTATTCATCGTACAGTGTAGATAGCTTCACTAGCCTTATAGTATCGTGCATGTAAATAATGAAATACATTAGCACAATAATGATAATATCATGTATCGGCGATCTCGTAGGCTGACGATAGGACCAACCCTGCTGTAGACTTCCTGCTTTCAGACGAATGCAATCGGAATTATATTAAAAATAATCCTGGCACTCCCAAACTTTAAAATGGCATAGACAAGTGTAAGAATCACTTTAATCTAGTTTGCTGCTTTGGGAAGGGGCATGTACTGAACGCCATGTAAGATGATCACCAATTGCAACGCAGTGGGACTGCTAACCAATCACAACACATTTGGATTTTCGAAAGGTGGAACCCGGAACTAATCCGTTTATTCCAGCCTGCGGAGAAAGCCATCGTCATAATGTAAATTATGTGAAAAATTATGTGTTTTTCGAACCACCAAGCATGATAGCATGTTCTAGTGCATCCGCAAAACAAAATAAAGACTTTGTAAGAGAGCATAATAGGACACCTTTAAGCTCAACAAAAACATACAATGAAATCCAGACTTGTATAATGAACAACTCAGTATGTTGTGCATTGACATACTATTATATTTATGCCTGCTAGTGTTGGGCAATATGACTTAATTGTCATATTGTCAATTGTCAGCCTGTGAGATCGCAGATACACGATAATATCGTGCTAATATATATATATATATATATATATATATATATATATATATATATATATATATATATATATATATATTAGTGGTGGGCCGTTATCGGCGTTAACGTGCTGCGTTAACGTGAAACTCTTATCGCGCGATAAAAAAAAATATCGCCGTTAATCTATTCTCAAATTTGGGTTGGGAGCTGGGTCTAAACTAGGCAAGCTATGATGACTTTCACCTTGATAGTTTAACGCGGATGTATACCAAAGACTATAGAATATGTTCGCGCGTTTACGTCTCCTCCGCCAAAACACAGACGGGATCGCGTCGTCCTCCATTCATAAAAACCGAATCTACTATAGCGAAATGCCACGTAAATTCGTCGTTTTTTGGATTCATAAATCGAATGTTGGTCAGTCACTTAATTCAAATCGCGATATGGACTAGTGTATGTGAAAACTGAAATGCAAAAAGACCGTTTTAAGATGAATCCGATATGTTCCGTTTGCCTAGCTGTATGTATGCATTGCGGAGACGAGCTTTTACTACAGGCATACTGAAACACACGTGACGCTCCCGGTAATTTTTGGCATTTGCATCTCACATGAACAGATAAACTCAATCTCCCAAACTGCTGTGAGTGTCACTTTTACCGTTTCATTTGAGAAAACTAGCATCATATCATACTGTATGACACAGAAACTTCACGGCAACCTGTCAAAATAAAAGTACGGTGTAACATGTAATGGGTTGGGTAGGTGTTGACGTTAAAAAAACACAATCTAATAGGTAGAAAAAATAATTTCATTGTTAGTAAACACAAGTACATCTAATTGAACATAATTTATTTTCATCAACAAATTATCATAGAACAGCTTTATGAGCTTTATGATCCATTCTCAAAGACTTTAAGTCATTATTTGGGTAGCACACATATTCTGAATGCCTTCAGCAGAATTCAAATTAGCCATTTTAATCTAGATTAATCTAGATTAATTCCAAGATTTAATCTAGATTAATCTAGATTAAAAAAATTAATCTATGCCCACCCCTAATATATATATATATAATTATCTGTGTACTAAATTTCTTATTCGTTTGTAAGGGTAGGCTAGTCTTGTTAATCAGCATGTGACTTTAGTTTTACATGTACAGCATGTTGACGGAGTGGTTCCACTTTACTTTCAGTTTTAGGCCCAATCCCAATTCTATTTTCTACCCCTCCGCCTACCCCTCGCCCCTTCCCCTTGTCCCTTGAAACAAAGTGTAAAGGGGAAGGGCTAAAATATTTCCCCTAAGAAATGGGACACCACTACAACACTGTGATACGTCATCATACGTTGTCGCTAGTTCCTAATGTTACGTCAGAGGACATGCGCAGATGTTTATCACTCATTCCAAGATGTAATGTTGTCATGTTGCAAAAAGTACAGATGTACGGTGTACGCACCGTTCATTCACATGTGGCCTTAAGCAAAACAAACAACGCATTATCACATGTGCGGCAAATTGCTAATCAGTGTAGTGGTGCCTGGAGAAGTATATATGTTTCATTTGTGAATTTCGTTTTGAACTTTCTATTTGAACGCATTCGTTTTCTGGATCCTTGGACTAAAATGTTTACAGGGGTTCACTGGTTTAAGAAATTTCTGATCGTAAAAATCAGCTTCTTTTTATTTGTAAGGTATCGTTTTTATTATTATGTACTGATTTAAATTACTGGTGCGGTGAGCGGGCGCATTAGGCGCAATCATTAAAGACATTTCAAAGCAAGCCGGCTCCACGGTCCTGACTGCATCATCACTGCCTTTATTGGGTGTTTTGAGCGAATATTTACATTTATTCACATGACTGGATGCGGTGGACTGCCATGATTTTGGCGAATGCAGGACACTACTGAATAATGCGCATCAGAGGGGATTTAAAAAGTGGAAATTGCCGTGCCACGGGTCTTTCATGTTTCTAACATGCAGTCAAGTGTATATGACATAAAAATATATTTTGTAATATCGTGCAATCAGTGCTATCTGCTAGCAAACTTTAGCGATTTTTTTGCAAACGTTTATTTACAAAACAACACCATAAACACAAACACAAGATTGAAGGTAATATAAATATAATGAAACATTGTCATGAAAATCCTTATTAAAGGCAAAAATTACTTATATTTACGAGTCTGCTTGCTCGAGTGAGCAGCCATGTTGGAAATTTCTCTTAGCCCTTCGTTTGAAGTGAGGTCCTGAAAAATCTTCGTTTGGAGGGCTATCTGGCCCTTCCCCTTACCCCTACCCCTCCAACCAAAAGAGAAATGAGACACCCCTACCCCTTCACGTGAACGCGCCAAACGGAGGGGTAGGGCTAAGTGTAGGGCTAAGGGGTAGAATTGGGATTGAGCCTTATTCTCTGCTACCCGCTATCTTCAAAAAGTGGTAAATGTGCATTCATGAATTTTAGTTAGTTTATCTTTTTTTATCTGTCATATTGTGATAATGTTACCGCTGCATGTCTAATTGTTGTCATCAGTCCATGTTGTAGTTCAGTTTGGCTCCAAGACAGCCAGCGGAGCTGATCTCAGCCACTGTAGTCAATGCTTATGTTTATACCAGCTGCCTGCGGCAAATTTCTGAGCGCAAATTGTAATGTTTATGCTTCCTTTTTTTAAAGGCTTAATCATGTTGTGCTATTTATTCTGGAGTGTAATATACCTTTAATTAACATGCACAATTATGGACACTTTATCATGAAAATATTATGAGTAACCTTTTAGTCAAATACTAAGAGAACACTATTTTTTATGAGTGAAGTATTAAGGGAATATATTAGGTATTTGGATCTAGAAATTTAATCGATGTAAATAGGTCCAGCTTCTACCTCATTGCTAGAAAAAAATTACTGTACCAAATACTAAAACTTTCACATACAGGTCCAAAATCTATGTTATAATGTTTCAGCTTCCTTTTTAAAGACTTCATCATATGGTATGACCCCATATATGATATCGTGCCTTTTGGTTTTATGATACATAAATCAGTAAAATGTTGCTGAATTTAGTGAATTGTATCCCATCACATTAATAGCTGCTTTATATGTATCAGATTTAATCTACTGTATTCAGACTTTAGCCATTTAAATGTTTTTAAGATACTGAAAAAAGCACAAATGTCATGTCAAAACTTCCTTAATACATCGTATTGTTGGCGATGCATAGATATGTGTATCGGGTCGGCCTCAATTATGGAGATGCACAACATACATAAACAGTCATGTGAAAAATTCATGTGAATTTCATGGTTTTCTGTAAAAAATCTGGTCCTTGGCAGGTCTTAAAATTTGGAAAATAAATCCACAGATAAACATCTTCACATGACATATCACATAGTGACAATATTTATTTAAGAACAATACAGTCAAGAGGGAAAGGCCATGTGTGAAAAGTTAGGACACCCTATGAGTCAATTGCTTATAGATCCACTTTTAGCAGCAATAGCTTTAAGCATTCATTTTCTGTCAGGGCAAACAGTTTGCATTGAAAGTATGGCTCAGTTATGGGCAAAACTCCCTGCCCATCCATGCAGCATAACATAGATATTTCCAATGAAGCCTATATTGAATTTACAACATTAAGTGCACTGGTATTCCTGTTATTATGGGGACATTCCAAAGTTCTCTTTTTTGTTTGTCTCCATATTCAGTTGTCAGTTTTGCTTTGCAATTAAGTTTTAGTTTATTTGTATGAGGAATAAAGTAAAATTCACTTTAGGGATTTATGTTGTTCAGGTAATTTCTAGAATAACTGATTAATCAGCTGAATTTGACATTTTCATTCTGGTTCTAGACTCTCAAACTGCAGTATCACTGAAGAAGGTTATAAAGCTCTGGCTTCAGCTCTGAGATCAAACCCTTCACACCTGATAGAGCTGGATCTCACAGGAAATGATCCTGGACAATCAGGAGTGAAGGAGCTCAATGATTTACTACAGGATCCAAACTGTCAACTCAAGACACTGAGGTGAGATGTGAAGAAATAATACAAATTAAATAAATATTGTGCAGGCTTAATTTATTTTAAGCTATGCGATAACCTGGAGAATTTATTGCATCAAAATGATCAGATGCTGTTGGTTCTGTTGTAATGATTATGTTGTGCTATTATTCTGGAGTGTGAAATACCTTTAATTAACATATCAAATCGTTTTTTTTTATGAACTCTTCTAATGAAAATATTGTATGTAACCTTTTAGTCAAATACTAAAAGAACACACTGCAGTTTAATTTCCATCAAGCTCAGATTCACTTTATCACTGTATCTCTACAGCAGGTCTGTGAGATTCCAGATGATCACAAACATTTTCAGTTTCTCAAGCCAGATTTCTCTGTGCGGACATTATTAGACTTTGTTTTCAAGCATTTATGTATTCATTTGTGTATTTAACGTTTTACAATAACTAGCGCTCATTTTTAGAATAATATTTTTTTCTTTTTATCTTATCAGTCATTTTTGTAATGCAATCGGCCATTAGTTTAAAACTAAATTAAGTTCTCTTCTCTTCTGCAGGTTTGTGGGTCCTGCTGCAGATGAAGCCTGTCAGTATGTGACTGGAATTGTGGGTAAAAACCCGTTACTCCTGAGAGAGCTGGATCTGAGTAAACATGAACTAGGAGACACACGAGTGAATCAGATCTCTGCTCTACTGGAGGATAAACACTGTCAACTCAACACACTGAAGTGAGTATTGTTTGTCTATTTTAAATGTTACATTTCTTTTAATAGTAATTATACAATGGTTGATGATATTTCCTCATTTGTTTTTCATAGCAGTTTTTTTTCTTCAGAAAGAGCCACTATAATGTGAACTATTAAAATTAAACGGGCAATTAAAAAGTGATATTAAGCTTTGAACTAGAGATGAGCCAATTCAGCACTCAAATCGGGTATCAGCTCCGATACTGCCATTATTTGCTGGTTCAGGTCAGACAGGACTGATCCAAATCCAATATTATGTGTACTGTCCTGTGTTACTGTTAAACCTCAGGAAAGGCATAACAGCATTATAAAGCACAATAAAAGTTTATAAAGTACTATAGCTTAATGTGAGGTACAGATGACTATTTAGGTCCTTTCATTAAAGTTCATGTTAACTCTTTTCTCTGCTGCGGCTGTCAGTCATTCTCTGTTTAAATCAAACCCTGGTTGCATTTGGTTACGACAGTCAGATCGGTAAAAATATCTCCAAGATCATTCAGTGTTCCCATTAATATACTTGATTTGTAGATAAATGTCTAGGAATTTGCACAAAAGTGCTTTATCTTGCTGGAGTGTTTTGTTTTTCTTAATCATTACTAATCATTTACTACCCTGGTGTCTGTTAGAACAAAAAACAGGCATAGAAAAACTATTCATTGTTTTTAATGCAGACAGTAACTGAAATGTAAAACTATTAGAAGAAAAGGCTCAATAAACTGCAGTACAGATATAATACATTAATATATTTTTCATAAAGCAATAAAAATAACAAATAAAAAATACAAATAGCAATGTGTAACTTTACCAGATTTAGTGCTACACTTTTAATTGTTCCCTAATAATTGTTTTATCACTAAATGTTTGGATTCATTAATTGATTAATATTGTGCACTGATGTTTCTACTATAACTTTTGCTGCTGAATTATCCACTAACCTAGTTTCTAATATATTGCTGTCATAGATTAAGAATATACCAGGAGCGTAGTGCCTCCTCAAAATACTGGATGAGAAGATGATGTACAAAAATAAAACAACACAAATATTACATTGTATATCATTAAAAACTGTATAAATCACTCAAGAATCATTGTCCAACAGCAACACTAGAAATGTTTAGAGTTTTATATATATATATATATATATATATATATATATATATATATATATGTATATGTATTAGTAAATGTTGAAACTTGCATTAAGGGTATTAAATGTCATGGTAGTTTTTCATCACTAGTTCATGTTAATCCCTTAAACTCTGCGGTTTCGAAATTGTTTCGAAATGTTGCTGCTTCATTTACATGACCTTCCTCATATAGTATCAGCCCAAATATGGTCTCATTTGAAAGCTTAGAGTCTCCTCTTTACAAGGAATACCATAACCTTGAGTTTTATGATACATAAAGTAGTAAAATTATGCTTATAATTTATGTCGTACCACACACAAATTTCCACCTAACGATTGTGAAGAATTATTACAAAGAATGTGTATTTCTTATATTTTTCACAAAACAGACAAGTCATTTATCGCAAGAAAGCTCTCATTCTCAAGAATCTGACCATGTAAATCATTTTATTGTGTGACAAACACAGATCAAATAATCTTCAATTGAATAGCGATGTCACAATATACTTGAAGAGTATGATGAGATATTCTATTACTTTCCTCCATATTCTACTGCTTCAGTTAGCCGCAAATAGTCACAAACTCCATTTTATCTTTTAGTTTAGGATCTCTTCTTTCAAACAAGACCATTTTCATGTTTCTCCGTGATTTTATTGCTGAGAAATCCATTGTTTTGCTCAATCCATCACTGGCGCGCTTATGAAGGAGCGCTCTAAACCGCTCAAGCAGGTGTCTGTGTGTCTACGGCTGCATTCAGAGCGTCTCAGTAGATCAGGTTACAGCACTGATCTATAATAGAGAACTGGATTGCTCATGACATCATAAAAGTGAAGCCACCGGGCCGCCATATTAGTATTCCCTAGTATTCGCATACATTCTATTGAATGAATAGGAAACTATACGATTTTACTGAGAAAACATCACATAACAAGTCAGTGTTTTTATACCTGAAGTCTCACTGTACATTTTCGCAATGCAAACGTCCTAAGCATGTAAACGGTTAATGTTGGGAATTCCCTCTGCTTATTAAAAATGTACGTTCATAGCCCATCAGCGCCTTAGAGGCTGGCCGGGGCCCAAGGGTGGCGGGCCGCACATGGGAAACTGCGCTACCGGAGTCCAACAGGGCGCGGAAGTGACGTCCTCGGATCCTGACAGTGGCCGTAGGCGCTTCAGGGGGTGTTTTCTGGTGAACCACACAGCCTGCCATCCAAGCCTTGGTGGGGGTTGACGGCTCTGTGGGCATTGGCTCGTTGCGGGGGCTGGTCGGCCTGTGTACCGGTCGTGGGGTGCCTTCCGGCGGGCGTCGCTCCTGGGGCACCCTCCGGGGGAATGGCTGCGCTCGCTCCCCAACGTCCCGGTGGTAGGTTGTGTCCGCCAGCTCCACGGCGTCGATCACCTCAGCGATGGTTTTAGGTCCCCGCATACCCGCGGCCTGCCTCATCGAGCGGGGTAACTCTCTCAGCAGCCTATCTACCACTACCCGTTCGGCCACTTGGGCTGGGGAGGGTGAATCTTCCAGTAGCCAATGCTCGGCTAACCGCATCAGATCGGCGGCCTGGGCGCGGACTGGCAACCGTGTTTTAAACTCCCATTCATGGAAGCGCTGGGCGGCAACGGTTGCAGAGAGGCCGAGACGGCCTAATATTTCTTTTTTTAACTCATTATAATTATTTTGGGAAGACGCTGGTAAGGAAAAATATGCCCGTTGCGCCTCACCGGAAAGCAGCGGTGCCAGTGTCGCAGCCCAAGTACCTCTCGCCCACCCTTCGGTGCGAGCGAGTGATTCGAACATCTTAAGGTAGGCCTCAATATCATCATTTGCGGTCAGCTTGGGTAGCAAACGGGCAGCGGTGACTCGAGGATCCGGTAGAAGGACGTTCTGGGCGGCCGGTAAGCGTAGTTCGGCCAAATACCCTTGAATGTGGCTGTGTTGCTCGGTAAGCAGTTCGAAGCACTGTTGCTGGCGGACGCTAACCTCCGTAAGCTGTTTCACAAGTTCCTCCATCGTTGCGGGGAGGAGCGAGCCTAAAAAGAAGAAGAAAAGACAGCCGGAGGTGAGAGGGGCAACAAAATGGCGGTGTAAACAACGTCTTGTTTGTTGGTGTTCTCAGCCGGCGCTAGGAACGATCTGCCCGCATTCTCCACCACCTTGTGGCCGGGCGGAGAACAGCAACAACAAAACAAGAGTTGAGTGAGCCCCGGAGGGTGCGTTTATTGACAGAAGTGCGGGTAAATGAACAATACGGTGAGTGAAGTGGTGAGGACGTCTTCCTTGAGGTGCAGGGTGGCTTCGTTCTGAGTGCTGGTGTCTCCTGGTGACGGTGGCCGGTGCAGGGGGTTGGTGCAAGGACGTGCTTTAACCCCAAACGTGCAACCCGGAAGTGGGGGACCAAGCGGTCACGGCGACTCTGCAGGAGAAAGGATACAGCGGTCAGGTAAGTCTCACAGTGCATGTGGAGATGTATCTCACTCTCTGGTTGTGGCAGACTGCTTATAAAGCTGGCTGTGCCGTGACCGATTGGTCCGTGGTGAGTGGATCCAGCTGGTCCTCGTGTGTTGCCAGGGCGACGCTGATTGCTCCTCGGGACGCCCGTCACAGTACATAAAGAAATATATTTAGTGTTGGATCAGTTACCTGTTTCTGCAAGTGCGAAGCTGACACGGCCACCAAAACGATTTCAATATATCGCTTATCCAGCCCGAAAAGGCCATAAACATTCCAGAAAACATCTCAAGTAAAAAATAATTTACATACACATATCCTAAAAACTAATCCTAAACAAAATCTGTAGAAATTACAGTAAATTACAGTATTACTTGCAGCTGGTTGCCAGTAACTTACTGTAGATTTAAATTTATGCTATTTACTGGCAAAAGTTTGTTGAAAGTTAATTGAACATTAAACATTAACAAGTATTTATCTTTACAGAATAAAACTAAAATAACAGCCTCATGCAAAGCATTCTGGGAACCAAAATCTGAAGGGAAAAAAAAAAACAGAAAAAGGTTCATGAAGGTTTCTGGTTCCCAGAATGCTTTGCAGTAGGTTGTTAATGCAAAGTTTTATTCTGTAAAGATACAGACTTGTTAATGTTTAATGTTCATTTAACTTTGAACAAACTGTTGCCAGTAAATAACATAAATTAAAAATCTACAGTAAGTTACTGGCAAACAGCTGCAGAACTACAGCAAATTTTTTACAGTGTACGCTTCAAATCGGGTGATTTTAGGTCAGCAATTTACATGTGACTCAATGGCGCTCTCTGCAGGGAATAGTAAGATGGCGGATCGAACACTTCCGGTGGCTTCACTGCCTAACGGCAGTTTAGAACGCAATGAGCAATCCAGTCATTATATAGATCAGTGGGTTACAGTCTCCGGCCGCTGCTCCAAGCTGTGAATGATGACACCGACGCCTCTCCAGCGCGCAGAAGAAGTGTCATGGAGAGGTTCCGGGTCACACAAGATGCTTCGACGGTGCGGGGAATTGTGGGATATGTAGTTTTTGGACTCTTAGACCGTAGATATAATGTCTCAGAGGAATATAGCTGTCGCCATTAGCCAAAATAGACGCTAAAAATGAATAAATAACGGGCCGTTTCCATGGAGAGCAGAGGATCCGCGGCTCATAAGCGTGTCTATAAGTATTACAGTGCTTCTATTCAGGTTTGTTTTATTCTTATAATTACTTTGAAACGTAAAGGACACCAAAACAATCTGCTAAGCTATGTATTGAGTGTATATTGAATATTGACAGTAAAGTACAGTAGGTGTTTCAGTAAATACACAGGCAAACATAAAAATGAAACATAATTCAGTCAATAATCATGAAAAGTGCTATGGTACATGGTAAAATAGTATTTTAAGGGGTAATGTGCTTTATAAAACCTGTTTTTGCAAAGAAACAGAAGGACACTTTTAGGGGGAAAAAAGGGGAAAAGGGGCAATGTGACTCCCTTCGGTTATAATTCAATAACTTTCAATTAGAAACTGTTATATGAAAAAAAATTTCTGGTATATCCTGAGACCTAGTGGAATCAAACAAAACAATTTGCAAAGAACTGAGACACCTAAATCCTGAGTAACAGACTTTCAAAAAAAAACTTTTGAAAAAAAAAATCAAAAAGCGCCTATGTTTTTTTAGTTTTTATTGTAATATTTGAAACCTATATAATGTTATTTATAAAGAATTACACTGATATTATGTAGTTTAAATGGTTTTCTATACAATGAAACCATTTTTTTTATTTCCTCCATTGTATGTGTATAGGAGAAGCATTTGAATTTAGGTAGGCCAAATGTAGGCGGAAATCCCCCAAATAGCTGCAGAGCTTAAGGGGTTAACTAATGTAGTTAATGTTGACAAATAAAACCTCAAAATCTATGTTGGGCAAGTTACTTCCAAAATGTGATACATTATATATCACTAGTTAATGTCTTTTGTAATTAGTTTCATTACAATATTACTGTCCTGGAATTTTAATATGTTACACTACAGTTACTTTCACCAAAATATTTACAGAAGTATGACTAGGCATTCTAAAATGCCAAAATGTAGCCTAGTTTATTGCTATTTCCAGCAAAGGGTATATGGTAGGTCTACTATACCATAACAAAATGATAAAATCATATTAAGATACTGGTATGCAGGTCTACATTAATGTTAGATTATAGTTTTGGTTAAACACAGATACACAGCACAAACCGCATTAGTAAATTCAGTAATAATATTACCTAAATTGTATTAGTAATGTGTTATTGCTGCAATAGAGCAAAAAGTAATATTTTTTGTAATGCGATAGTCTAGTCTCAAAACTGCTCGTAAAAAGCTTGTAACGAGTCGGCAGTGTGTCTGAGAACAAACAGACATGAACACATTTACCCCAGTGAGCAAAAAAGTTGATGTGAAATGAATGCTTGAACTCATTTGGATAAATGGATCACATCTTAATTGGTAACTTGGCTTATTTGTAACATTTTTAACATTTGCATACCATACATTTAGTAGTATATTTAAATGAACACTGTGTAGTCTTTCTCCATGCTACCTGCACCCTTATATCCATATTTATTTGCCAGCAAAAGTCTGTAAAAAGTCTGAATGACACAAAACACATTGGTTAGTTGATTGTCATAAATCTGAGTCATTGTTCTTTCTCTTTCTGTCTTCAGTCTGTATGATTGCAGTATTACAGAGAAACAGTGTCTCATCCTGACTTCAGCTCTGAAATCAAACCCATCACACCTGAGAGAACTGAACCTGAGCGAGAGTGAACTAGGAGACTCTGGATTTGAAAACCTCAGTGATCTACTGATGAACCCACAATTCAAGCTGGAGAAACTGAAGTACAATTAAAGTTTATTTATTTAACGACAACAGGTCTTAAGTTATATTGTTTATAGCAGTGCACTGGTGTGCATTGTTTTTTATTTATTTATTATTATTAGTATATTTTTTTTTAAATCTTGCAAGTAATTTATTAATTTCCAGCATTTAATTCAATGTACTGATTGTGTGCTTGCACAAATCAGCCTTTTTCAGATAATAAAGAATATAGGCATTAAATAATTGGTTAAAAAAAAAAAATACAATGAAACAGTACCTTTCATCATCCAGAACTAATGTGATTTTAAACAGGTTATTGGATACTAAAGGCCTGCTGTAGTTCTTTAAAACGGCGATCATCATAGATCTGAGACATTGTTCTTTATCTTTCTGTCTTCAGTCTGTATGGATGCAGTATTACAGAGAAACAGTGTCTCATCCTGACTTCAGCTCTGAAATCAAACCCATCACACCTGAGAGAACTGGACCTGAGCGGGAATGAACTAGGAGACTCTGGAGTGAAAAACCTCAGTGATCTACTGATGAACCCACAATTCAAGCTGGAGAAACTAGAGTTAGTATCATTATACTTTACAACAGGTAAAGTTTGATTAAAGATAATCCCAAGTTAAATTAGTAGCCAAATAACTGCATTTAAAGTATTTGAAACAATGTACTGATTGTCTACATGTTGTTCTGCAGAAATATCATGAGATTTACATCTTCTTCCATAAAAAATAAAATAAAAGATAGGGTAACACTTTATTTTAAGGTCCAATTCTCACTATTAACAAATCATTAACTATGCCTTTTTCCTCAATAAACTCCTGGTTTGTTGTTTATTAATAGTTAGTAAGGTTGTTGATAAGATTAGGGATGTAGAATATGATCATTCAGAATATGTGCTTTAAGCACTAATAAAACATTGAATGTTAATAAATAGCATGCTAATAAGCAACTAGTCAACATTGAGAATTGGCCCCTATACTAAAGTGATACAAAATCTGTAAAGATCAAAAAGAGGCAAATGAACACATAATTGGTTATAATGCAAAGTTTCAGACGTCATTCAGATTAGTACAAGCTAGAACAGAAAGGAACTAAGGAAAAGTTAAATCAGACTTTTCTTTTTCCTAGTGATCATTGTCTTTTCTCTTTCTGTCTTCAGTCTGTGGAGATGCAGTATTACAGAGAAACAGTGTCTCATCCTGACTTCAGCTCTGAAATCAAACCCATCACACCTGAGAGAACTGAACCTAAGAGGGAATGAACTAGGAGACTCTGGAGTGAAAAACCTCAGTGATCTACTGATGAACCCACAATTCAAGCTGGAGAAACTAGAGTTAGTATCATTATCGTGTGATTAAAGTTCATGTTTTAGTTTAAGACTGCTGGGCTCATGTCACATGATTTCTAGCGCGGTACTTTTTGACATTTCTGTATCTGAAGAAAGATTGAGAAATACTATTTTTGTGTGTATCTGCCGAAACAGTGTAAACTTGCTGAAATCTGTGAAACAAAACAGAAGTGACAACGGACTAACTAATGACATTAGATGATTATAACAGTTAGTACTTTTAACAAAATATATATTTGTTATATTTGTATATTTAGTGATTGTAAACTACACTCTAAAATGGCTTAAATTATTCTTTGATTTCATTGATTTGAGGATTTTTATACATAAAAAAAAGTGAAATAAACTATTTAATTTAGTTTTTTTTTTCTTCTCGTTGTTTCTATGTTGATTCTAAATTAATTTAATTTTTAAAATGCATTTATTTATTGACTGAGGGCGGTCCAGCCTTGGAATTGTAACTTGTATCCTTAAATGCTCCTCTCTCAGTTTGTTCATTCATGTTATAATACTTTTCTGGGATTTTGCTTGTATATTAGTGACTGTATAGCATTTACTCATGATGTATCAGGAATCTGATTTGTTGTCTTTTCTCTTTCTGTCTTCAGTCTGTATGGATGCAGTACTACAGAGAAACAGTGTCTCATCCTGACTTCAGCTCTGAAATCAAACCCATCACACCTGAGAGAACTGGACCTGAGCTTGAATGAACTAGGAGACTCTGGAGTGAAAAACCTCAGTGATCTACTGATGAACCCACAATTCAAGCTGGAGAAACTGAAGTACAATTAAAGTTTATTTATTTAACGACAACAGGTCTTAAGTTATATTGTTTATAGCAGTGCACTGGTGTGAAATGTTTTTTTTTTTAATTATTATTAGTATATTTTTTTTTAATCTTGCAAGTAATTTATTAATTTCCAGCATTTAATTCAATGTACTGATTGTGTGCTTGCACAAATCAGCCTTTTTCTGATAATAAAGAATATAGGCATTAAATAAATGGTTAAAAAAACAAACAAAAAAAGAATACAATGAAACAGTACCTTTCATCATACAGAACTAATGTGATTTTAAACAGGTTATTGGATACTGATGCGGAAAATGATTGATTCTGAGTCAGACGGGTGGAGTCAAAATAATTATACAATTTATTCAATAATCCTCAAATAAAATGCACATATTTCAGAAGTGCAATATAGACAACAATCCAAACAAAAATCATAACTGAAAGATTAATACAATGAAAAGTCCATACATCCATTAATTGGAATGTATATTAAATGAATAAGCCAATTGAAATCTGTTTAAAAGTAGTATACTTCTTTAAGGAAAATATACATCAATAAAGATTGTTAAGGAAATTAATTTTAGCCAAATAGCAAATAATAAAAGAATAAAATATAAAATCTGAGGAAGATAAGTCTAACAGAAAAGTAGACCATTTCAGGTGCACCCAGAAGAAGATTGAGAGCGGAGCAAAGGTTGAAGAGGTTGAAGTCTCCAGTCTACCCAACATGAAATTTACCAGACTCTTTATACCCCAAAACCAGACAGTTCAGGAAGTCCAAAGGTCTATGTCTGCTCGAGAATACAATGATATTAATGTATGAATTTTGAGCTAGATGTACAGTTTCAGTTCCCCCTCGCCAGTTAAACTTATCCCCAGAGATGGGACCCATAACCGCTGCAGACAGCAACAGATGGCAATAATAACAGTTTTGCAGACTTGGCAGAATTGCACTTTGCACCTCATACTTATACATTAATGAAAATAGAACAGACAAAGCTTGCATTTGTCTTACACATACACATATGCACAGAAATGGAAAAGTACAGACTTCTAGGTCACCCAACAGTGGCCTCTCAGAATGAAAATGTTTAATATCTTTCAGAATAAAAATGGTTAATATAAAAGTTAATAATTTTAATAAGGAAAGAAAAATATTATTATTATTATTATTATTATTATTATTATTATTATTATAATTATTCTTATTGTTGTTGTTAGTATGATTGACAACTTATATAATTAGGTAATTAAAAAAATTTATTTTTTATTTTTAAATACACACATCAGATACTAAAGGCCTGCTGTAGTTCTTTAAAACGGCGATCATCATAGATCTGAGTCATTGTTCTTTCTCTTTCTGTCTTCAGTCTGTATAGATGCAGTATTACAGAGAAACAGTGTCTCATCCTGACTTCAGCTCTGAAATCAAACCCATCACACCTGAGAGAACTGAACCTGAGCTGGAATGAACTAGGAGACTCTGGAGTGAAAAACCTCAGTGATCTACTGATGAACCCACAATTCAAGCTGGAGAAACTACAGTTAGTATCATTATATTGTACAGCAGTTACAGTCGGATTAAAGTTTACTGTTTAGCTTCAAACAACTAGACCCAACTTACATTGTTTATACTGTAGCAGTGTCTTCTGGCCTTTGTAGTTGTGCACATTTAAAATTAGTTGTGTAAGTAGTAAATAATTTCAAAGTATTTGAAGCAATGTACTGATCAAGGGCGTTTACTCAGAGGAGGCAGTGTCTGCTCAAAAATTGGATGAGAAAATAATCAATATTACAAAAATAAAATGACCCAAAATTTACTAAATATGATATTAAAAGTATACAAATCTTTTGTTTTTATAAAGTAACACTGTCCAACAGTGACAGCCGCAGGTAAAGTTACAGCAGAGGTTTGCCTCCCTTTAGCCCATTGACTTTTAACAGAAGCCCAATAGTATGCTGTGGGTTTTTAGTGGGGGGTAGTTAAAAATGAATGGGGGAAAGTCACATGAGAGAAGGCAAAGCCTACTTTGTGCTATAATTGGATGTGATCAGTTATGATTGGTTTGTGCAATAATAAATCTCGCCTCTTGTTTTTGTGTGAGCTGTCAGCCTGAATGAAGAAAATTATGGCATTAGATATCACTGCTTTGTGTCACGTCAAAATAAAACTTTAAATGGCCGGAAAACTTGATGTCTGCCCTGTTGATCTACAGAAATATAAGACTTGCATTTGCTGCTACAATATACAAAAAATATTTTAAATTCTTTATGAAATAAAGTTGTATGTTTCATAATGTAAGACAGTAACCCATCACATATGAAACTGATGATACTTTTATTAACAGAGCTCATGTCACAAACACAACACTCACATCAACATAACTCCTGTGTTCACAGCAAACACACAATGAGAGAGTGAAGAAGGGCCTTATGTTCTTAAAGAGCAGACACTTTTAGACTGCAGCATGTTAGAATCAACAAATTAAGTTGCATTTTTATCCAGATCATTCATCACAATGATCTACAGCTACTGTAGCTCTTCAATAAGATGATCATCATAGATCTAATTCATTGTCTTTCTCTGTCTGTCTTCAGTCTGTGTGTATGCAGTATTACAGAGAAACAGAGTCTCATCCTGACTTCAGCTCTGAAATCAAACCCATCACACCTGAGAGAACTGGACCTGAGCGACAATAAACTAGGAGACTCTGGAGTGAAAAACCTCAGTGATCTACTGATGAACCCACAATTCAAGCTGGAGAAACTAGAGTTAGTATCATTATATTGTACAGCAGTTACAGTCAGATTAAAGTTTACCGTTTAGATTAAGACAACAGATGCAAGTCACATCATTTCATAGTGCTGCATCTTGTTTTTTCCATCTGAAGAAAGATTCAGCAATACTATTAGGTAAATGGTTTGTATGTCTATTAGTAGAAAGAGACTAAACTTGCTGAAATACGAAAAATCTTGATTTGAAAAAAGACAGCAGTGAAAGAATAAAAACAAGTGTAATACACGACTGTAGATGACTCTCACTTTGTTATATTTATACTAGACTAATGGTACTTTTCCTTAAATCTTTGATTCAAAATGTGTATTTAGAGATGCACTCTAAAATAACTTAAAATAATCCTATATATTAATCTACATTAATAAAATGCATCTGTTGAGTGAGGACAAATACAGACTTGGTTTTTTCCCTCATATCCACAAATACTCCTGTCTTGGTTTGTTTCATATCATTAAGTTTCAGTTTATTGCTCTTTCTCTGTCTGTCTTCAGTCTGTGTGAATGCAGTATTACAGAGAAACAGTGTCTCATCCTGACTTCAGCTCTGAAATCAAACCCATCACACCTGAGAGAACTGGACCTGAGCTGGAATCAAATCACAAACACAGGAGTGAATCACATATGTGACGTACTGAAGGATTCACACTGTAAACTGGAGAGATTGAGGTCAGTAACATTCACATACAAGAATCAAAATGCTTAGCTACTTTAACAGATTAAACTAAAACACTTTATACTCAGTATCTCATGATGAGTCTGAGTCTAAATTCTAAACATTAATGATTTGTTGGTAAGGTGATCTCTCTTCTTCTCTTTGTCTCTTTCTAGTCTTCATAACTGTGGCATTACAGATGTTTCTTCTTTAACTCAGTCTTTGACAAACACAAAAGCACTGCAGTTTCTAAAAGAGCTTGATCTGAGATTCAATAAGATTGGAGACTCAAAGCAGCGGCTCATTGATGTGCTTCGAGACTCAAACTGTAAACTGAGGTGAGTAAACTTCACTTTGTGAAATTAAAGACATCTTCGATTACCTCTGATATGTGGACAAATATTTGTGAAAAGAGTTGATCAAATTCAGTCATCAAGCTTTATTGCGCCAAAAGGTTGGTGTCAGAATTAAATGTAGAGTTGATAAAAATGTTTAACACAATACCTGCATTATTAATTACATCAGTAATAGTGAATCATTTTAGATTTGGCCGGATTGTAGTTTTTACTTTGTGACTGTGTTTGCAGACTGTGTTTTGACTTTGACAAGCAACACGTCACATTACTTCACACTTACTTTATGTTCACTTATTTACTGAGACCAATACAAATGTTGAAACTAGAGAGAAAACGGCTTTAACTAGTGGAACATTTCACTGAAAGTGTTTTGTTTGTTTGTTTTAAGGCAAAATCACACTTTTATTTGTTCCTTGTTGTTTATTATGTATGGTGTACATCCATTAGCATGTTCAATGGATTTAAAACACAATATTGTTTTAGAAATACCTATGCAAGATCATGCAAATGTAACTTTTTAACTGATTTTTGTTTTCTCTTTCTCTCTTCTGTTCCATTGACAAGAGTCCCTGAGCGACTTCAATCACCAAAAGATGATAAATGCTGTATGTCATAGTTTGAAATCATGATGAGAGGAGCAGGAAACATCAGGTGAGGATCCTCAGAAGGGCTTCAATACTGTGTCTATGAGGAGAAAGAAATCAATGTTATAGTGCAAATGTGTAAAGTCTCAGTCTTTTCAATAAAGTGATGCAGCTTAAGTTTTAGAAACAAGTGGTATTGCATAATTAATGTTGCTTTAGCGTTCAAGCAAATTGTTTTGTTTTATTTAAAGGTGAAACAGAGGGGGAAGAAGCTCAGATGAGTCTGTCTGACTCTTCAGTTTAAAGGCTACAAATGTAATCATAATGTGATTGTCAAGTGCAGCACTTAAATGTGTCAAAAGCAAGTCTATAATGAGAAATGTCCATATTACTTTGAACATTTACTTGATCTCTCTTACATTTTATACACATTGCTATTCAATTTAATTCGAGAATAAGTTAGTTATGTGTCTGCATTGAACTGACTGACAGCTTCAGTGATTATAAATGTTGTGCTCTTTACTTGCTGTCTGTGTGATAAATATTTGTGATTGGAATAAAAATGACAGAAGTTTCTTTTTTATTAGACTGTGCCTTTTCCTACATACATTATTTTTTAATGTTATAATAGCGCTGCTGGTTATTGTGGTAGTTTATTATATTTTAAGATTTAAAATTTAGTGATACAATCTTTTACTCCCTATACAAGTATAAAAAGCAAAAATGATCTGAAATCAAAATGTCTTTATTAGGGTTTGGAATTCAGTGGCATCTCTTCACAAAGGAAGACTGTCATTGAATTCCAAAACCTGATAAAGACATTTTGCTTTTAGATAATTGGTGTCTAATTATGCTGCTTAATTCAGATTACAAATGATTAGCATCTCTATATGTCAATAGATTAAAACCATGTTTGGAAGAAATTATATCTGTCACCCAAATGAGATTTATGAAAGGAAGATATATGTATTTAGATATATTTGACTGTTGTTAGACCTTTTAAACAATTCAGAACTAGTGAACGACCAAGTTCTTATTTTGTTTTAAGATTTTCAGAAGGTGTTTGATACCGTTGAGCATGATTTCATGTTTCAATCATTTTGGTTTTGGCCCAGCCTTTACAAATATGATGCACACATTTTACAATAATTTATCAAATAATCTTCTCTGTCATTTTACATTTTCATAAGCTTTGGATGTGTGAAAATTAGTCTACAAGCTATTTTCCCCCCATTTATGTGTTATTTGGAATAATCATCATATATTGTTCAAAAACAGGACTATTTGTTTTGATTGACTGTTTTAACATCTTTTTTCTCGGATTATCTCTTTCTTTTTGTTAGCTCTGGTCAGATATAAATAAATATGCAATTCCTAACGAAGTAAGAACTTCACTTTAAAATAATTCATGGATGATCTGTAGTAGTAGAATGAAGAACTTTTCCTTCTAAATGTTGTAGCACAGCGTTTAATTTCTGCACAGTATGTACACATACACACACGCCTCTCTCTCTCTGTGTGTGTTTTAAAGAGTGATCTAAATGATCTGAAGGGATTACCATACTATTTGCTAACAGTACATGGCAATATATTTGTAGCAGGAAGGACTCTCTGTCTGAGATGAGTCTCTCAGAGAAACAGAGGTAAGTCTAAGTCTGTTTTATGGATTGATTTTAAACTACAAGTTTAAGGTTTGTCTTGAAAAGAATACAACCTTTTCAGCAATGAGTGTTTTCTCTTAGAATTGCCATGTCAAATGATGTGCAAAACAATGTTTTTGGATTGTCCCTGGTTAAAAACTGTTTGAAACCACTGTAAACATTTTCCTGTAAATTTTACAGTAAAATACTAGCTGCAGGGTTGCCAGCTACTTACTGTAATTCTTACAGCAGCATTGCTGTAATTTAATTTACCGCATTAACCTGGATTTCCTGATTACAGAAAATAATTCTGTTTTTTACAATGCTGTGTTTTTTTGTTTCTGTTTTTTAAGCTAAACTGCTTTAATTTGTGTATTCTATATATGCAGTATATATTTTTGAAACTGGCAATTGAACAATTAATTTACTGCATATTTAAACAATATGAACCTGCATAAAGAGCTGTATAGTGTGAAACATATAGTGCACCTATCATTTTTAAAAAGAAAATAAATAATACTAATAATTTGACACATCTTAATCTTGAAAAACATGTCCAGTTTTATTTAACATATAGTGCTCAAATTTGCATCAAGGAAATGTCATGATTGTCATAATTAAATGGTTCTGAATACCACAAAGACAGTCATGAATTTTCACAACTTCATGAACAGTCCAACATGACCAAACAACAAGGCCCCAAGTGAGTCCAACCGAACTTCTGATCAAAAAAGGACAACAGTTCAGCTCCAGATGCTGTCCCATATTGAAAAGAACAAAGAGGACAATACATTAGATACTTTACAAAACAATGATACAATCAGTTACAGACAGAGGGATGACAGATACAGTCAAAGACCGATAGAGAGTTAAAAAGATCAATATGATTTTTAATGCTCTTTAAAAAAGACCTTGTATGCTCATCAAGGCTGCATTTATTCAAACAAAAATACAGGAAAAAAACTGTAACATTGTGAAATATTATAATTTAAAATAGGTTTTCTATTTTACTTTCACATATAAATGATTTCTGTGATGCAAAGCTGAATGTTCAGCATCATTACACCAGTGTTGCATGATCTTTCAGAGATCCTTCTCATTTATTATCAATATGCTGATTTATTGTCAATGTTGATAATACTTGTGATAAGTTTTCAGGATTCTTGGATGAATAAATTTAAAATATAATCTTATCTAAGAATTAAAGTCTTCACAACCACTTTCAATTTAACACATACTTGTTGGATAAAAGTACTACAAAAAAAAAAAGAATCCTGAAAAAAGTATCACAGGTTCAAAAAATAAGCAGCACAACTGTTTCTTATATTGATAATAAATCATCATATTACAATGTTTTCTAAAGGATCGTGTGACACTAATGAGAAGACTAGAGTAATGATGCTGGAAATGCACAAATGTATCACATTTTGAATTAAATTAAAAATAGAAAAAAATATTTTAAATTGTAATAATATTTCAAAACATAAGCTTGTTTTCTATGTTTTTGATCAATTAAAAGCCTTGACGAGCAGAAGAGACTTCTTTCAAAGACAAAAAATCGTACTGATCCCAAACTTTTGAACGGCAGTGTAAATAATAAAATAATATAATGAAAGGAAAAGGGAGATCTTTGTGTGTAATTCCGATGAAAATCCTTGACTTCGCAAAGAAGAGTGGCAACTTAGGTTCACTTCAACCGGTTTCTTCTGTACTATTTGTCCTGTCGTTTTAGATGCCACTTTTCCTTTCCACTTCTTTGTTCCTCTCTCAGAATAAATACAAAACAGTCAGGAAGCAGACAATATGTAAATTCAAATGTTTAGCTTTTGAGACATCTGAATCCTTCTCCCAAAAAAAAAAAAAAAATCGTCTTTCTTCTGGAGTTGAGAAACAGCTTCTAACATATCTACATGTAAATGCAGGTACTCAGATTGTAAGAATTCAACTACCTTTAAAGGAACTCCAAAACTCTGTCTATCTCCTCCAGATTTAATATGTAATATTCTGCGAACAGGCCAGACAGGAAGACAAAAAGTGAATTAGCAAATTACCAAAGGTCCTCACACATCTCGCTGCTTACGTTAACCGCTTTAACAGCACTGTTCAGAGTTTACGGGACACACATCCTCCGTAAGTTTAAAGAAGGGCATTTACCATTGGGTGATTTTTGTAAACAGGAGTCAAAATTGTTTTGAACCCAAGTTTTACACGTTTTATTTTTGATCTGTTTTGCAAGTTTGTTATAAGTGATACAATGATCTTGTTTATGGCATGTGATACTGCTTTATTGGCGATATATAATATATATATATTTGAAAATATTTTATTTGGTAAATACCATATACAAAGAAAATACATGTCTATTGTACTGAATTTAAGACCTCTGTGAAGTTGGCACCCCATAAAAAGAAATAATGACAAAAACTATGCTATTCGTTTGTGCTGATTTGTGCCGCAAAAACGAACGTTTGTGCTGGTTTGTTGTTTAAGATATTAAACATTATATATTTTTTTTTTGACCGAATGACGTCACTTTCCACCCCATGTCGTCAAAATCGCTCCAAACCGGTGCCGTTCGTTTGTGCTCGATTTGTGCCCGTTTGTGCCGCTAAAACAAACCTGGTATCTCCGAGCCCTTCTTAAATATAATGGGGGAAAATACTTGTTTGGGACTTTTACGTAACTCTCCACCCCATATCGTCTAAATCTAGCCAAAAGGTGCCATTCGTTTGTGCTCGATTTGTGCCCGTTTGTGCCGCTAAAATAAACATTGCATCTAATTCTCTTCCTTAGAAATAAACAAGCAGGGTGTTTTATAGCATATTTTACACGGAGCTCCTGCAGATTTACACTGCACTTACAGTGTATAAATAATATTATGAGATTAATAATAAAAATAAAAAAGAAATTAGAACAGAAACATGAAATTACAGAAAAAAAATACAATGTCACTTTTGAATGTGAAACTAAATTGCCAATAAATGACAGCATGCTCCTGTTTTAATGAGTGAGTCGAAAGTCATTTATTCAATGGAGGTATTAAACACGGCTGATTCAATCTGGAAGGAAGAACTGTTTTTATGAATGGGTCAGTGAATTACAAATAGAACCGGTTTGTAGTCCAAATCGCCTCAACCTGGTGCTTCTACAGTACTTCTATACTCTTTGATATTATGTCGTGGCCATGAGATATTAATTCGTGGGAACGACATCCTTATGTCGTGAGACGATGGATGCAACAATGAGGGAACGACATGCATTTCTCGAGGCCACGAGTTAAGTACATAAACAAACCTGCATGACCATAGTACCCCGATTAGATAGGTTTATTAATATTTTATGCCTGTAGCTGTCCTATAACTGTTCACTGTTTAAGAAGAGAGTTTTAAATTCAGTTGAGGTATCTGACATAATATGACATAACATTGATCTTTTATATGAAGTCATTAGAGCCATAGACTATAAAATGTTGTTTTTAGATAAATTGCTCAGAGGGGTTTGACCAACCAGTTGGACAGAGGTTATTTATCTGTACAAATCATCCAAGCACCCAATTTCTAGCCATTTCTAACATTTGTGTAACATTGCTAAATATTATTAAACTGGAAATAAATTTAAGAGCCATCTTTGATTGTCAAAAGAATTCCAGGTTCAGTTTCCTCTCGGCCAATTTAAATTTCATGAAGTATTTTCATCAGTCAGTTGTGGACGTCTGATTGGTTAAAACAGTGTTTTCAAAGTACTTTGCATAGAGATGCATGTGTGCATTCACAGAAAAGAACTAAATACAGTCATAAAAGAGAGACAGTATGTATCAGTTTTGTGCTTTTTGGGTGCTCAAGGGAGATGATCAACACAGAGGGAGCGTGAGTTTAGAGGGAGGAGACTTCAAAGAATCCCGAGAACATCTGGTCTCCTGGGAAAGTGTTAGCCTTGGCCTTCAGATAAGTTTTATCATTAACTTAAAACAAACTGTTTACAAACTTCTGAGATGACGAGTAACGAACCATTATTTCTCGACACTATAATGACGTGCCTGATCAACTTGGTTCTCTCTCTCACTTGGAGGTTGTCTTTAACTGCACCTAAATTTAAAGTATAAAAGATGGGACTTTTGTCGGCACAGTGGAAGCTCAGCCGTGGGATAAGCGCGCATCGCCCGGCATTTCTCGGACATAGGTATAGGTCTTCTACTGTGACTGCAATGGGTTCCCCAGTCTTTGAGAGTGGAGATGATGGCACGTCTCTGAGCTGTAAATATGGTCTTTATTTTCCTATTTTGCTTGGGGTTCAGCATATAACTATCCAGCTTTGTCTATCCTTTTATGCTTTTACTTGTTGATAATTGATATCATCATTATTGCCTGATTAGTATGGTGTACGGACCTTTTATTGGCGCCTCCTCTTGTCGATACACACCACACTTGTCTCACGTTGAGTTTTGAATACAATCAGAAACCATACTATAACAAATTCTTACATAGTTTATATTTGTATGTGTTTGTATCTTAATTGTATGTGTTTTCTCTATATGTGGCTAGGTATATTAATCCACATCCACACTCATCAAGAAATATTTTATTGCTCAAAAATATTCTAATTATATAGGGCTGGGTAAAAAAATATTGCTTCCTCGAATTTAATAGATTCTAATTTTTACTAAATGATATTGGATCTTAAATCAAGTCAGTTAATGAACAGAACATTGTAGCGCACATTTACCTCAGAAAAAACAAACATTCGGTGACCAAAAAATGTTAGTCAGCTTGAAAAATAGAGGAGCTCTAGAGAGGAGCATTTTGTTAAATATATGCACCGTATAAAGATATTAATTATAATTGTTCTGTTTTTCAATATTTACTTTATGATTGAATAAATGTGATTGAGTTTTTGTGACAGTCACTATTTAAATGTTTAAATTTTACATTTTGATATGAATTAAATGCCTAACTGTGCATTTTGTATTATGTTTTTTTTTTTTTTTTTTTTTTTTTTAATAATGCATGTGTATCACTTGTAGTGTGTTTACTCTTTAATAAAGTATATAGTTTTTACATGTAAGCTGTTCTTGTTCCGGAAGCTAAAGAAGAGGCTGTGACACTTAAGAGAAATTGACATTTATATTTCACTTTTGCTTTTAAACCAACTTCCTGGTGTATTTTATTGGTATATTATGTTTTTATTACAGTATGTTAATGTTTTTAATGTAATATTTTAATTGTGGAGTTGATCGAGCATTGGATAATTCTCACTTCAGAAACTTTGGATGTGACTATATTTTGTTAATGTAGATCATTGTACCTTATTTTGTAAAAATGTGTCAACATGATCATAATTTGGTGTAGCCATTGTCTGCTTTCACTTCACATGATTTATTTATATTGTAAGTAACCTTTTTTAACTTTAATTTCAGGTCTAATGGAGGAGAAACAACTTCATGTCAAAACTGGAGAAAAAACTCACCCACAGACTGAAAGTATTTCTTTACTGAAAAGAAGAGACAAGAAAAGTTTCACCTGCACTCAGTGTGGAAAGAGTTTGATGAGCAAGAAGATTCTCAGCATTCACATGAGGATCCACACTGGAGAGAAACCCTTCACATGTGATCAGTGCGGGAAGAGTTTCAGACAACAAGGACACCTTAAGGACCACATGAACATCCACACTGAAGAGAAGCTGCATGAATGTGATCAATGTGGGAAAACATTTTTGTGGGCTTTATGCCTGAATTATCACCTGAAAGTTCATTCAAAGGAGAAACCACATTCTTGTTCTTTATGTGGAAAGAGTTTTTCACATCAGCAGAACTTAAAAGTTCATCAGAAGATACACACTGGTGTGAGAGATCACATGTGCTTTGAGTGTGAGAAGACTTTTATTACAGCTGATCAACTGAAACGGCACCAGAGGATCCACACTGGAGAGAAACCTTACAAGTGTTCACACTGCGACAAGAGATTCAGTCACTTAGGATCCCTGAAACAGCACCAGATGATCCACACTGGAGAGAAACCGTATCACTGCACTGCATGTGGGAAGAGTTTCAGCAGTTCATCACATTTATCTAGGCATATAAGAAACAATCACAGTAAGTAGATCATAGATCCAGCACTTTCTAAGTCTGATGTTTCAACCTTGCAAAGCATGACACAATATGAAACTGAGTAATAAAATCTGTCCTAACCTGCCAGAGTGAGCAACAGGACAAAGAAACATCAGTCTTTAAATTGACCTTTGTTTATTACTCCTCTATGTCTGTTATTGTTCATGCTAACCTCCATGCTACTGTTCGATGTTATCCTGCATTTTTATGTTTATGTAAGTGTCCTTGAGCTATGGAAAGGCGCTATATAAATAAAACTTATTATTATTATTATTATCTTAAGTTTTCATCGTGAATAAATTTCATCTTCAGAGGCAGAAGTTTCATCTGAGATTGAAATCAACTCAAAGAACTTTTTTTTTTTTTTACATTTTTGTATAACATTTTGCTTTATCATTTGTATTATAATTTATCTCCAGTTTAATTTCAAAATGTTCTTCAGATGCAAATGTATAATGTTTTAAATGTTTCAAATTGGGCTTTAAGCTGAAAAAGAAGCTGATTTGTTTTATGTTGCATCTTCATTGTTGTTTTTTTAAACAAGTAGTTATTCTTCCACTTAGTCTGTGTTTTAAAAAATGCTTATAGATAGATAAGATGATCTGTCATGTAGGATTGCATCTGATCCATCTTCACTTTTATTTACTTAAGATGCTTGTTAGTCAATAAAGACTTCTCTACTTTACAGTTGTCTGTTGAATTTTCTTTCAGCTCGAATGAATAATTTCATACTTTTACTTTCATGTAAAAGCATCTAAAATAAAATTTTAAATTATTTTTTCCATATTTAGATGTTTTAAATGCTTAATAAACTAGTTTCACTACAGACCTGGCTCTCTTTCTGCATCAGAAACTGATTTACCAATATTTAGTTTGATACATTGTTTTATGTATATTTTGCCATTTTAAACCGAATTTGGCGCGTTTTTGATCATCTACCGTTGGTTTCGCCCGCCTCGCCGTGATGACGTCATCACTCATGTGCGCTTTAGTGGCGTTTTCTGAGGCGAGCAGTTTACGATATTTATTGTCAAATACACTTTATACCTTTGGTATTTTTTTTTTTTTGTATCATTTGAGAAATCGAGCACTTTAATAGGCTTTTATCATATATTCTGACTCAAACAATCAGTTTTTACCAGCAAACACTCAGAATAAAGTGAGATGATCTGCTGCTGATCCTGAATGGCTTGTTTAATGAGTGTTTATAGTCTGAGGCTCATCAATATTGATAGAGCTGCTGAAAATCCTCTGTTTCATGATAATAGCTCCTGTTTTCACCTCATCTATGGTGCTGATCTCCTGTTAACTGTCAGTTAAAGTTTATTTCATTCTTATAGTCAGACCTAAACTATACAGTCACTATTATGATATCTACAAGACAGCATTTATTTAATTAGCCTGTGTTAAACTATGTTTAATATTAAAAACAAAACTAAATATTAATAATAATACATTTTATTTCTAATGCAGCTTTCAAACACTCAAGAAACAATAAAAGAAACAACACTACTCCATAATAGCAGCCACTATGACAAGTTCAAACGGATTCAATTATGGGAACAATGATTTTTATAAGATACATAACTGTACATTTATTTTTTTATTTTTTTATTATTTTGTTCTTGTTCTTAACATTTCAATATTTGACTTTTTTGATCATGGCATTTGATCCTGGAATTTTCTATTGCCCATATTTCATTGCCTATATGTTAATGAGAGGCAGATAAATGTAGAATTGAAATATATGGAAAAAACATAGAAATAGAAAGAGAGGCATGTGTGAATTAATATAAAAATCAGCAACAATTACATCTTCAGTGAAGCTCCTCCCACAACAATTACATCTTCAGTGAAGCTCCTCCCACAACAATTACATCTTCAGTGAAGCTCCTCCTATAACAATTACATCTTCAATTTTTGAATTGTGGAGTTGATCAAGAATTGGATTTTTCATTGTACCTTATTTTGTACAAATGTGTCAACATGATCATAATTTGGTGTAGCCATTGTCTGCTTTCACTTCACATGATTTATTTATATTGTAACCTTTTTTAACTTTAATTTCAGATCTAATGGAGGAGGAACAACTTCATGTCAAAACTGGAGAAAAAACTCACCCACAGACTGAAAGTATTTCTTTACAGAAAAGAAGAGACAAGAAAAGTTTCACCTGCACTCAGTGTGGAAAGAGTTTGATGAGCAAGAATAATCTCAATGTTCACATGAGGATCCACACTGGAGAGAAACCCTTCACATGTGATCAGTGCGGGAAGAGTTTCTCACAACCAGCAAACCTTAAATCACACATGAACGTCCACACTGGAGAGAAGCTGCATGAATGTGATCAATGTGGGCTTCAAGCCTGAAGGATCACCTGAAAGTTCATACAAAGGAGAAACCACATTCATGTTCTGTATGTGGAAAGAGTTTTCCACATCTGCAGACTTTAAAAGTTCATCAGAAGATATACACTGGTGTGAGAGATTATATGTGCTTTGAGTGTGAGAAGACTTTTACTAGAGTTGCTTCAAGTATCAAACTTGTGTTCTTCATTTTTGTTGTCTGTTGAATTTTCTTACAGCTCGAGTGAATAATTTCATACTTTTACTTACATCTTAAAGCATCTAAAATGAAATGTTAAATGTTTTTCCATAAAGCTTTTAAATGCTTAATAAACTATTTCCACTGCACACCTGACTCTCTGTCTGCATCAGTAACTAATTTACCAATCATAGTGAAATTTTTACAACGATTAGCAAAACTGAATTTAAGAAATTAATCTCAGCTGAAGTCAGAAAGTTATGACAAAAGTCATGGGATTGTGTAACAAAGGGAAGGCATCTTCACCAGATACAGGAACGCGTGTAGGAGAGGAGAGAATGGGATGGGGTAGTAGAAAGAAACATGTTATTATTACAAGAATGAGAATAGGACATGCAGCATTAAACTACAATTTACACAAAATAGGGAAACATGAAAATGGCAGTTGTGACAAACGTGGGATTCCAGAAACAGTAAAACACATTCTTACAGAATTTGATGCTTATGAAAGAGAAAGAAACCAATTTAGTCAAAAATTAGGATTGATGGGGTATGATATAATATCACTAAAAACAAATGAAATCAAGAATTAATGGGGAATTCTTCAGCTATCTAAAAAAGACAGGAAATATAAGATTTTTTTTTAAGTAATTTATAAGGATTTTATTATTTATTTATATTTCTCTCTCTCTTTTTTCTTCCTACCAAATCTGTTCACTCCACACTCCAGATCAGTAGGTGGCGGATATGCACCTCTTTCGTTGGTTTGCCAAAAACACCAGAAGAAGAAGAAGGAGGATGTGTTTACCAGCGATCACAAATCGAAAGTGTTTTCAAAGACTTCTGGATTTTGTTTGTGCTGCTCAAGACCGTCTGTACTACTGCAAGTAAGTTTAAATGCTACCACAATTACAGTTATTTGGGGGAATGATTAAGGGATTTTAAATCCTGTGAGCGTTTTTCAGTTGCAATGTTAAATTATAATTTACAGGCCTTCTTTGTTGCGCAAGTAAGCAGCCAGAAATATTTGTCCACCCTCCGTCGTTTAGTGATCATGGTAAAACTTTTTTTTAAATTATCATTATTGAAGTTTCTCGAACAAAGAAGACACAAGGGCAACAACACAAATTGTAACAAAACAAATACAATCATAAACAAATAAGAACAAATATTTACAAATTATTCAAAGAATAGATTTTTTAAGTTTCCATATAATACAATGAGCAAATTTACAATATACCAAACTTTACAGTCAAAAGTATACTTATATAAAAAATCATTTTCCTTGAGTTGCAATTCAATATTAGTACTTGAACAACAACAAAAACAAATCACACCAAAATAATTGAGTATAAATACAATCATAAAATAAATGTTCAATACAGTACAGAAAACACACTTCAAGTCAATGTCTTTACAAAACTTCACAATGACCTGTTTTACAGGATAAATACGATGAACAATCTTGAATGATACCCCTTTAATTTTATCAGTGATACTAAAACATCTGGACATCTTAAAAAATTGTGATCTCCAAAAACTGATTGCTAAAGAAACACTGGAAATTTAAGACTGAAGTCTAAATGTGGTTTTGTATCTAATATAATTTCTTAACACTTTCCTAAGTTCTGAGGGAATGGCATTAATTACCATCACTTACTCCTTAACAGGTATATGAAATTATTATTTTTTTGAATAGGTAAGCACGTGACCATTACTATTTAAAAGTCGTGAAACCAACAAACCAATTTCTAAACCAGTTAACTAAATTTGTGTAACAATTGGTGTGCAATATATTTATTGTTTCAAATTAAACACTTGCGAGGGAGAAAATTGTGTTCGTATATATAATCATCCATGATAACAATGGCTGTTTGTGATAATTGGAAAGTTTTTTGGGAAGCTTACTAATAATACATTTTCAATTAAGAAGAATTTCAATACCACCTACTCTTTCAAAAATAATATTTGGGATATAATACCATAACTTATCCTTTGAACGAATATAATTTTGTATTCGCTTCATTTTAAAGAAAGTGTTGGATATTTCAACATCAAGTACATTTATCCCACCTTGGTTAAGTGGATTACAAAGTATTTTTTATTTTTTATTCAAGTATTGGGTTATTTTTTCACAAATAAAATTATATATACATTTATTTGTCTCATTAATGATACGTTTTGGAGTGTCTATAACCATTTTGGTGTAAACTAGTCTAGATAAGCCTCTCCCATTCAAAATTTCTTTTGTATGTTTTTAATTAAAGGGGTATAATTAAGATTTATTCTTTGGTTTTGGTTTTACATATCTTAATTCCTAAATACTTAGAATTCGATGGGCCTTTTTCTAACCACTTTCTCCTTGACCTTATAAATGCACGCTTGGCTTTATATTCATATATTTGTTCTAATTTCAATTGTACATTTTATATTTCAAAATTTGCTCCCTTTAAGACTTTCTTGTAACATCTCTTTATCACACTTTTAACCTTATCCTTAAACTGAACATCTTTAAGAAGTGAATCGTTTAATTTTTAGTTGTTGAAATTAGATGCTCAAGATCTTTTATTATCAAGGCTGATAACTATATGGATCATTTTATGATCACTAATGATTTCGGACTGCAAGACACAAACCGAGATGAGATATGCAAGGTACGTTCACACTCGGTATCATGATTTAATTCACTTTAGGTCAATATCACACCGGACTTTTCCTTTAACATCATGCATCTCTTTGAAGATAAATTCAGTGGCTTATTTTAAAGAGTTTATGCGTTCTCTGTTTTGTTGGATCTCATGGTGTAGGGTTTCAGGATTCTGATTCATTTTCTACATCCAATATTTGCACAATGTTATTTTGTACCTCAGAAAGCCTTGGCTCCGATTTACTTTTCTTGGGATGTGGCGTGCATGGCTCCGAACCCGTGACTGGAGTTAGCTCTGGACTGTTGTGAGCGTACGAATGTGTCTCTATGACTTCCTTTTTTTTGATTATCAGCAAGGTCAGCAGAACGATCTCTTCCAAAACCAACTTTTCCTTTGTCTGTATTTCCAGGGTTTCCGCGGGGTCTTAAAAAGTCTTAAAAAGTCTAAAATTTAAAAATCACAATTTAAGGCCTTAAAAAGTCTTAAATTCGCTGTTCTAGGTCTTAAATAATTTGACACAGGTCTTATTTTTCCGATGTCCATGTAACGCTACCTCTAATGCTCATTTAAATTCTCTTTTTGTTGTTTCCGTGGTGTTGTAGTTCTTTATTTCACTATTCCAAATATAATTTGCTGTATTTAAACTACAAATGAGACCAGCATGCAATAGCCAATCAGCTTTCTGTTATTGGCGCAAGTCCCTCTCGGATTGTACCGCAGAAGTAAAATGGATTTAACTTTTTAGCTTTGGGGAAGTGCAAGTTGAGCGATACTTAGTTTGAAAAAAACTGAATATAGGGCTTGGCTAAGGCCAGTTGCTAACAACTAGATTTTTTTCTCCCTCTGTGGAAGTTACTGCGTCTTCAGAATCGCAGTAGCAGAATACAGGTCAAACTACTTTTTTCTGTATATAATGTTATCAATAATAATAATAAATATAGGTCGAGCTAGCTGACCGCCAGCCTTCGAAATACTTTTAAAATGTTTTTTTGTGTTTACTTGCCGGACCGAACAAACCGCCTGATTAAAACTGAAGTGACAAAAACAACTAATGAAGCATCGAAAGGCAAGAAAGATTCCTATTTTGATACATTCAACGTAAACAGAAATTGATAATGGATAGTGTATTTCTGGTCTATTTGTGACATACTTTAAAACAAATGAGCGTAACAGCACTCTAAAGAAACACACTGAGGTAAACATTTCAAATGTATAGTTTATTTATATAACATGATATAGTTCAGTAATATACCAAGTGAGCTTTTTGCTGAAAATTCTCACAATTACAAATGTTACATTAATTTTAGCTCAATAAAAAAGTCGTTAGTCAAATAGTTACTTACATATTAGACAATATGCAACATTAGCAGAAGCATTCTCCTAGCAACGTTTTGCTATAATTCAGCGTTTTGATCGAATCAGTTGAAATAACTCGCTCATGAAGTGACTTACCGCCACCTGCTGGTAGTTTAGTGTGTTTAAAAGTATGCCTCCACACCCAACATTTCTAATTTATATATTTATAAATCAATAAATGTATTTAAAACATTAATCTCACTTTTAATTTTGCAATGCAAATTATGTAATCTCACTGCTAACAGCCATTTAGAATTTATTGATAAATTCATAAAATAAATTTCAAAGGTAATGCATACATTTCAAAAGTAAAAAAAAAGGCCTTTATAAAGGTAAATTAAATATGCAGATTTAAGATGTAAAAGCTAATAGAGCACTGATGAAAATATTGCTTCAGAATTTTTTGTTTACATCAGATATTTCTAGTGGTACTTTTATGGGGATATTTTGTGTGGAATAGTATCTGCTGATATGAAAAGTTCACTGTATATCGTAGTAATAAATTTAATTTATGACAGCCATGAAATTTTGTTTACTTTTTACATCAAACACAGTAAATATTACATATATGCATGTAATATAATATCTATTTCCATTACATGTTTCGGTCTTAAATTTCATATAAGATGGTATTAAAAAGGTCTTAAAAAGTCTTAAATTTCACTTGTTCATATCTGCAGAAACCCTGATTTCTCACTTGTTCCTTTTCTGCCATTACATCATGCAATGCAAGGAGAAGTGTTTCCAACTATCACTGAACTATATCAAATAAAAAAGAACTGATGAAGTTGAAAAACATAAATAGTGTGTATATAAAACCGCTTTTTCTTGTAGCACAGTGTTTAATCTCTGCATCATAATATATTTTGAAGCATATTTTTTCTTTTTATATTGCTTGTTTGTTAACTTTACATTCGTAATTTGTCTTTCTTATTTTTCCATCATCGTTTTCCCCTCTGAACTATCGTGATATTCATCTCAGTGTCACAATGTCATGTCTAGGTCATAATGAGCATCTGATCATCTTCTGCGCCTCAAATATCTCAGCGTTGAGCTGTTCAGCTGCAGTATGTCAGAGGAGCAAGGAAAGGAGTCTCCCTCTGAGATGAATCTCTCAAAGAAACAGAGGTGAAACGGAGTCTATATCAAGTTGTGTTAGCTTGAAAAAATGATCCCAGCATTACTCATCAAAATTGCACTTATTTTTACTAGTATGCATTAAAATACAGAGCTCTTTTAATTCAGTTATTACTTGTAGGAAAAGATGCAAAACAGATTTGCGATTACATCCATTTCCCATTCCAAATCCTGCCTGTGGTGCTATGCTTCACAATGAAAGCCCTAGAATTAATAACATTTTCATTGTGTCAGTATGGCCATGAAAGTGAAATGACAGCTCGTCTGTTTTGTTTTAGAAAGATAATATAAATTCTAGAGATGCTCCGATCAGCATTTTTGGGGCCGATTACCGATCACCAAGATCATGATCTGCCGATTGCCGATCACTGCCGATCACAGAATGGCAGGAGAATGGGAATCTTTGATCTATAATCTAGCAGAGTTTGCACCATTTGTAGAAATGAAACTGACTCTAAATTAACTATGTTGAAAAAAAAATCTAGAAAAAGGCTACAGTCAAGATCTTGAAGAACCACCAAGTTAGGGTTAGAGACGATAGTATTGTGTATCGACAATCGCCAGTTGCTGATGCCTTCTCTGCTAAAAAAAAAACAAAAAAAAAAAACAGCATATGCTGCTAAGCTATGTTTTGGTGCTGTTTTGGTGCTGGGATGCTGGTTTATGGTGGCTTATGCTGGTCCTTTGCTGGTTTATGCTGTTCATGTTGCTGGTGAAGGACCAGCATAAACCAGCCAAAGAACCAGCATGAACCAGCAAAGGACCAGCTAAAACCAGCATCCCAGCACCAAAACATAACCAAGCAGCATATGCTGTTTTTTTCACCAGGGTTTGACGATAGCAAGACGGTTATTATTATTATCCGTTCTAGGATGCTTCAGAAACTTGTCGTGACATTAACAAACGCATAGAGTGGCCACGTTGCCTTAACGCTCCGCATGGGGAAGAGATTTATTTATATTAAAGTGCACCTCGCACTAGACTAGGCTATGTTCTTTGATATTGTAAATGTTCTTTGCTTGTTATTTGTAGCTGCTTTTTAAGATGATGTTAGGATTATATTATCCAGCATTGCAGTCATTAGGATAAAGGAGGTACAATGTGGTTTAGGCTGAATTAATTATTATATATCAGAATCTGTCTGTATATAGGAAACATAAACATTCACCTCAGTAACATCTATATGCGTTCATTAGAATTACGAAGCGATGAAATGGCGCTAAACATACGCACGCGAATTACACGCGCACCGTTTCTCTTCATTCTATATGGACTGAACTACAACATGAACTGATGACAACAATCAGACATACAGCGGTAACATTATTGGAATATGACGGGTATAGAAAGATACATTCATTTACATTCAAGCACGCACATTCACCACTCAGAATGAAACCGAAACCTATACGTTAACTTCTCCGGCAAGACTACAGTCAGCGCTCTGTACACGTCACATGCCCAATAACAAAACTACCCTTACAAAACTAATAAAGAATGTAGTACTCATGTTGCATGTTGCCACTGGTAAGCTCCGTTCTGCTGTTGTTTACCTAGGCGCCGTACATGCACGTGTGGAAAAAGTTGCGCGAGTAATTTACGTCAAGTGATCGGCTTTTTTGATCGGCGCTTTTTGGGTTTGCCGATCAAGCTATTTTTAGCCAAAATCGGCCGATCATGATCGGTTGCCGATCGATCGGAGCATCACTAAATAAATTCACTACATTAGTTTACATTAATTCCTATTTTCTCATGTGAAGATGTGAACAGGTATAATATTGGTGTACTATAACAAGATTTTAGAGACACTTGTATATTATGGTGAAGTAGATATTGTGAAGGCTGTGGAATCAATGTTTCGCTTCACTTGAAGCTCTTGAAATAAAACTGAAGTATCTCTTGCTGTATTTTTTTCCCTCTCTCTGTTCTCTGTGTCATTAGTGTAAGATCAGGCTCACATGTGTTCAGCTCTGTGTCTGTGAAGAGTGACTGGTCAAAAGATGAAGCACTATATTTCAGTGAGAAAAAAACATCATCTACCCAAAGGTAATACTGGTACTGCTTATTGTTGGTCACACATTGACTGTTAGAAAATATTTCAGTGAGTAGTTTTAATGAGATTTTATTGTTCAAAACTTAATCATGGTATACATTTTATTTAAATAACTATTTATCACACGGATGATCTACAAACAGCCAATAGGAGCAGGCA